>NC_056731.1:1508853899-1508906399 GCF_019279795.1 Protopterus annectens
TATTTTTTTTTTGTTACAGAAGATTAATTTTTTTCTGGAGACAGCTTTTCTTTTCTAGGATGAAAGTCCCTCTTCTACCCACAAGCCATCTGAAGTGAAAATGGTGCACTAACATGATGACTTTATTCTTCTTAGATGAAAACCACCTCTGTTCTTACATAGTTCAGCTTTACAAGCACTTCAGTGTGAAAAACAAGCGTCATCAGACTATGGATATTAAGAGGAATGAACTCAGAAATATGCTTTGTTGTCATCTTGTACTACTCATGCAAAGCCTGAAGTACCTCTGTCAGCCTACACATCAGGGGACAAGCATGAAGTACAACAACTTAAATAATGCTGAGACCCAAATGACGCAATATATGCAGCTGGGTACATCTTACCTATACTAGGTGGAAAGCTCTTAGACATAACTAAAGAAAAGCAAACTCAAAATGCGAACACTAGGTGGGTCTACATCAGCAAGTTAATGACTGCACACAACATTCACAGTAATTTTTGGAAAACAAACCATACAAAATCTACATTATGTGAAGACTAACACTTAAATCCAGTAAAAGAGCAACAATATGAACTCTTCCTATATGATGGCAACTCCACTGCAGTCATTTATCTACAGAACAGCAAGCAACCACATATGTAGTAAGTTATGAATTCCTACAGATACAGAAATAGAAAGGGGTAGAATTAGTGTGATACAGTTGTGTCATTTCCAGGCATATATAATATACAATATACCTGCTAATTAGAATGTGAGACAGCAACACAAAGCATCATCTGCTTTATTAGCTGAAGAACATGTAAGAGACACTGTGTATTTAGGTTGGGGAAAGAGGGGATTATGCTCATTGGGACACAAGCAGGCCTCTTAAATATTTTTTTCAGTGCTATGATCCTATCTGATTCAAAGAGCAAGAAGACGTGGAATGTTACATAAGTGAAAATTGCTATTTGGATTGTAGCAGAAAAGATTGCTACATATCGAGTACTGCAGAACAGTTCTACTTCAAATGATCAAAGTTTCAGAACATTGATCATCAGATCATCGAAGACCAAATGATCGAAGTTCTGAAACATAGAACATCAAAAAATCTAAAAATAGAAAATGTCGTCTTTTACATTTTTGCAGGGGAGCAAGTCCCCCTGCACCCCACATCCCCTTCTATTTAAATAAACCAACTCCGAGATTGCACTGCAGTGAAGAGAATGATATATATATCCTGTTCCGCACTGTACAGTGATCTCCATTCAGAACTTTCAGTGTTTCAGAACTTTGATCATCTGGTCTTCAACGATAGAGAGTACACAACATATGCCTGTAGGGTTTTAAATATTACAAGAAATTTATGGAACAGAATTACAGTTATGACGTTTCATTCATTAAAGTCTATATGCTGATCTTTACTGTTATCAGTTATATTACTTTTCAGAAGCTCTGTGTACAGGAGGCATTTCTATTCTAAGTTTCTGAGCATTCATAGGAATAATCTAATAATCATCTATCTGTCAATTTACCTATCTATAAGAGAGAGAGAGAGAGATTTAATCAAAACTTATTTGAAAGTATTATACATCCTAAAGAAAATTAAAAAAAAAGCCAATCTCCTGAGAAAAAAATTCCAATAAGAAGACTGTTAAAGTGTGATCCATAATCCTTAATATCTTTTTATATCTACACAGAACATTGCAGTGCTGTCTTGAAGTGCACAACCATTTCCAATAGTCCAAACAGGTAGAATAACTTGGTAGAACAGTATCTGCTTTCTCCAGTGTACCCAATGGACTTTCACCTGATTCACTAAGCCAACACACATTAAGCCATAATAACTTTCTCAGTAGCGCTTTGTGTGCCTCTGATGTGAGGACCGTAACTACCTTGCCATGTGGGTAAAAGTCACTGAACAAGCGGTCATGATTGCCTGTTGAAGGTATATTATAACATAAAGTGGGTAATAATATCAGTAGTCAAAACTTTAATTCTGTTGGGGTTTTAGATCCAGTTCAATAATTAAACCCCTAGGATTAAGATAATTTAATCTATATATAATTAAGGCTTCGGCATATAAGAATATTTTTATTTACAATGTGACCTCTGCACACAAACACACACACATACATACACACACACACACACACACACACACACACACACACACACACACACACATTGTAATTTTTGTCACACATATTAATCTTCAAAATAATTTGCACATGTGTGAAGATGAAGATGCTTAAAGTGATCATTCCATAGTAGACAACTGTTTACTGCAGTGTGACAGACAGCTTTTAACTACAGTATGACAGATGGTTGTTTACTACAATGTGACAGACAGCTGTTTACTACAATGTGACAGACAGCTGTATACTACAGTGTGAGGCCCAAACTTAACAGCACTTAGGTGTGCTTAACAAAACCTTCTTAATGACAACTGAAGATACATAAAGCCATGTTTGGTTTGGAGTTTTTTTTTCTGTGTAATGATGGTGTTGTATATATTCAGCTCTGAGATATGGGATTACAAGTGTATATACATGTGGGGATGCACAAGACAGTGCATTTCTTTGGGCCAGTCCCAAGCCCGGATAAATGAGGAGGGTTGTGTCAGGAAGGGCACCTGGCATAAAATTTTACCAAATCATACATGCGGACAACAGTACAGAAATACATATCGGATTGGTCGAGGCCCGGGTTAGCAACGACCACCACCAATACTGTTGGCCAACAGGGTGCTGGTGGAAAATGGGCTACTGATGGCCAAAGGAGAAGAGGGTGAAGGCATGCCCGAAAACAGGTAAAGGCTAGGACTGTGGTAGTGAGGTTCGGAACTTTGAATGTTGGCAGTATGACTGGTATAGGGAGAGAGCTAGCTGATATGATGGACAGAAGGAAGGTTGGTATATTGTGTGTGCAAGAGACCAGATGGAAGGGGAGCAAGGCTAGGTGTATTGGAGGAGGGTTCAAATTTTTTATCATGGTGTGGATGGTAGGAGAAATGTCGTAGGGGTTATCCTGAAGGAACAGTATGCAAAGAGTGTTTTGGAGGTGAAAAGAGTTTCGGATAGAGTGATGTTTATGAAGCTGGAAATTTATGGTGTAAAGATGAATGTTGGTAGTGCATATGCTCTACAAGTTGGGTGTGCGATGGATGAGAAAGAAAAATTTTGGAGTGAGCTGGATGAAGTGGTGATAATTGTACCCAAGGGTGAGAGAGTGGTGATTGAAGCAGATTTTAATGGGCATGTTGGTGAAGGGAACAGAGGGGATGAGGAAGTGATGGGTAGGTATGGTGTTAAGCAAAGGAATGCAGAAGGTCAGATGGTAGTGGATTTTTCAAAAAGGATGGACATGGCTGTGGTGAATACATATTTTAACAAGAGGGAGGAGCATAGGGTGACAAACAAGAGTGGAGGGAGATGCACACAGGTGGATTATATCTTATGTATAAGAGCCAGTCTGAAGGAGAATGGAGACTGTAAAGTGGTGGCAGGGGAAAGTGTAGTTAGGCAGCATAGGATGGTGGTTTGTAGGATGACATTGGTGATCAAAAAGAGGAGGAGGATTATGAGGGCAGCACCAAGGATCAAATGGTGGAAACCGAAAAAGGGTAATTGTGAGGTGGAGTTCGGGGAAGAGTTAAGACAGGCAGTGGGTGGCAGTGAAGAGTTACCGAATAGCTGGGTAACTACAGCAGAGCTAGTAAGGGAGATGGCTAGAAAGGTGCTTGGTGTGGCATCTGGAAAGAGGAAGGAGAACAAGGAGATGTGGTGGTAGAATGAGGAAGTACAGGAGAGTATACAGAGAAAGATGATGGCGAAGAAGAAGTGGGATTGTCAGAGAGATGAAGAAAGTAGACAGGAGTATAAGGAGATGAGGTGCATGGCAAAGAGAGAGGTGACGAAGGATAAGGATAAGGCATATGAGGAGTTGTATGAAAGGTTGGATACTAAGGAGGGAGAAAAGGACCTGTACCGACTGGCTGGACAGAGGGACCGAGCTAATAAAGATGTGCAGCAGGTAAGGGTGATAAAGGATAATGAGGGAAACATACTCACAAGCGAGGAGAGTGTGTTGAGCAGATGGAAATAGTACTTTGAGGGTCTGATGAATGAAGAGAATGAGAGGGAGAGAAGGTTGGATGATGTGCAGATAGTGAATCATAAAGTGCAGTGGATTAGCAAGGAGGAAGCAAAGATAGCTATGAAGAGGATGAAGAATGGAATGGCTATTGGTTCAGAAGACATACCTATGGAAGCATGGAGGTGTTTAGGTGAAATGACAGTGGGGTTTTTAACTAGATTGTTTAATGAAATCTTGAAAAGTGAGAGGATGCTTGAGGAATGGAGAAAAAGTATTTTGGTACAGATTTTTAAGAATAAGGGTGATGTGCAGAGCTGTAGTAACTACAGAGGGATTAAATTGATCAGTCACAGCATGAAGTGATCAGCAGTATGGTTTCATGCATGGAAAGAGCACTACAGATGCAATGTTTGCTCTGAGAGTGTTGATGGAGAAGTACAGAGAAGGTCAGAAGGAGTTGCATTGTGTCTTTGTGGACTTAGAGAAAGCATATGACAAAGTGCCTAGAGAGGAGTTGTGGTATTGTATGAGGAAGTCAGGAGTGTCAGAGAAGTATGTAAGAGTGGTACAGGATATGTATGAGGGTAGTGTGACAGCGGTGAGGTCTACGGTGGGAGTGATGGATGCATTTAAGGTGGAGGTGGGGTTACATCAAGGATCAGCTCTGAGCCCTTTCTTATTTGCAATGGTGATGGACAGGTTGACAGATGAGATCAGACAGGAGTCCTCATGGACAATGATGTTTGCAGATGACATTGTGATCTGTAGTGAGAGTAGGGAACAGGTGGAGGAGACCCTGGAGAGGTGGAGATATGCTCTAGAGAGAAGAGGAATGAAGGTCAGTAGGGCTAAGACAGAATATATGTGTGTGAATGAGAGGGAGGATAGAGGAATGGTGAGGATGCAGGGAGTAGAGGTGGCGAAGGTGGATGAGTTTAAATACTTGGGATCCACAGTTAAGAGTAATGATGAGTGTGGAAGAGTACAGGCAGGATGGAGTGGGTGGAGATGAGTGTCAGGAGTGATTTGTGACAGACGAGTACCAGTAAGAGTGAAAGGGAAGGTCTACAAGAAGGTAGTGAGACCAGCTATGTTATATGGGTTGGAGACAGTGGTATTGACAAAAAGGCAGGAGTCACAGCTGGACGTGGCAGAGTTAAAGATGTTAAGATTTGCACTGGGTGTGACGAGAGTGGACAGGATTAGGAATAAGTATATTAGAGGGTCACTCCAGGTTGGAAGATTTGGAGACAAAGCCAAAGAGGCAAGATTACGTTGGTTTGGACATGTGCTGAGGAGGGATGCAGAGTATATTGGGAAAAAGATGCTAAGGATGAAGCTGCCAGATAACAGGAAAAGAGGAAGGCCTAAGATAAGGTTTATGGATATGGTGAGAGAGGACATGCAGGTGATTGGTGTGACAGAGCAAGATAGAGAGGACAGAAAGAAATGGAAACAGATGATCCGCTGTGGCGACCCCTAACGGGAGCAACTGATAGAAGAAGAAGAAGAACAGAAGTTTTAAAAAGTATCATAGAAAGTAGACTACTTGGAGTCTAAATGATCCTCACCTTTGCCTATATTAATCACATTTTTACAAATGTAGACCTACAAATAGTTTGCAGGCTTTGTTCATATATTATCTGGACTATTGCAAAGATTTTAACATGTGACTTTCCAACTCTGAACTCCATAGGTTACACAGGGTGCAGAACTGGACAGTGAGGGTCCTTATATAAGCATTCTGTTATAGACATATTACTTCAATTTTTTAGGCTCAAGAGTGACTCTCTTAAGTATCAAATCACTTTCATATTCCCTGTGATGATACTTACAGACTTTCATGAGCTATGTTCTGACTGTCTGAAAGATTTATTGGTACCCTGTCAGTCACCTAATGCACATTGCTTTGCTGCTTTGGGGCCTACGACTGCTAGCAATCTGCAGGTTCAGGATTCATTCTTCTGCACTCAGATTACTTTTATTATATGCCACTGGCCTGATGAATCAACTGCAGAAGAAGCTTCGTGTCTGTGTCCCCCTATACTCTTTTAGAGGGTGCAAAAGGCTCACCTAATTCACGAGTGATTTTGACACATATTTTATTTATTTATTTACTCTTTGTTGACTGTGTTCATACCACCAGGCCAATATCAACTTTTCAGGGCAGACCTGAGGTAGTATTCAAACAGACTGGGAAATTTGGATAGAACCCCAGGCAACTCCACATTCTTTTCATTCCAATGAGTGTCATGGGATCTTTAACAATTCACCTAATCTATCAACAGTTTAGGCATATGGAACCTCAGTTTAACATTTAATTGGAATGACAGCACACTCAGTAGTGCAGCGCCTTCATTATGCTGCACTGTGGTGTCAGTTTCAAATACATGATGTGGTAATAGAACCCACATCTTTCTGATTTTTCGGCAATAAAGATAAATATGCTACCTGTTGAGCCACTGACACTGACTTTGTGTGTTTATATATTTATGTGTTTATTTGTTTATTTTAATTCAATACATTTTAATTTATAGTCTAATTGGCTGTTGGTTTGATCATTGATTGGACTATAACTGTATGGTATAATTTATCTTTATGCATTATAATATGCTTAGTTAAAAGCAGATCAGTAAATATTTGATTTGTTTGAATGACTTTTCCATGGGCCTCCCTCTGGAAGGGCTGGAAGGATCTATATTTTTTCCTGTAACTCAGTGGTTCATAACATAACATCCTTTTACCTGTTGTGAATACAGATCGTAGGATTTAATACTCCATTTTTAGGCTACTTTGACATAATATCCTTGTTTCTATGCTTTCTTGTATAAAACATTGCAGTAATGGTAGACAGGCATAATAGGAATGAACAAATAAAACATATCTTGCTCTAGTTCACATGGCATATATTTTCTTAAAAGGATGTATGACATTTCAATTTCTTCTCTTCAAATAACTGAATTTGTAATAACAGAGTGACTTGAAAAGCATGTTGTGAAAGTGCCTTTTTTTACGTTTCCTACTGGTCTAATAACATTCCATCTGAGCTCATCAGCCTTCTGCTGTGACAGTCCCTGGACCTGTCTCTGTCAGAAGTGGGAAACACCTCTCAAGAACCACCAGAGTTGAGGGTATGCATTGTCACAATGCATATTAGAAATGTTAATACAAGTGTCGTTGTTTCTGGAATGATTTTGTTTGAGCAGTGAGAATGAAATATTGTCTGAGGTTGGATGTCAGCCTGTCACTGACTTCAGATGCAAAATTGAAAACTTCATTGAGGAAGGGTAAGACAATAAATCATTTACCTGAACCAGGATTTATTTCTTTTCAGCAGCTTTAGCTTAAACCACATTTTGAAAAGCATCTGAAATGTGCAAAGAAAACACTGTTAACACTTATCTAATTTTTTTAATGATATAAGACTACATTAGCCAGATGTTGGTCTGTTTTAAGACATATGGGATTACTCTAAAGCTAAATCATCAACAGCAGTTTTAACTGTCTCTTAAACAAAGTTTTATGTTTTCTGCTTTGCATTTAACAGCAGTGATTTGATTTCATTAGAGAACAAATCAGCACAGTTAGTACCATTAAGGTTATGTTTCACTACGTATCCAGTATTTTATTGTATGCCTTTTCCAAGTTGCACAGTATTTATGACAATTATGTCATTAGCAGATGTATGCTGGTCTCTGAGATGAAGCCTCAACTACAGCCTCAGCTGGTTAATGCTTCACATGTGGAATCCGGTTGATCACTCTTCAGGATCCTCAGATGCAGCGCACTGGTAGTAAAATGGGAGGATCCAAGTCACAGAGATATTTAATTTAATTATGTATAGGCACTTCAGGCTATAACAAACAATTTAAATTAATTTGAGGAAAACTTGGAAATAATGAATATATCTCATTTTCAGGCTTAAATCATTCTTTAGGAAGAAAAAAGATGATGCAGCTTTTGTAATGTATACAAGAAAATATAAATTGTTAATGATTTTATTAAATGAAAATTACTCTTTTTTTCCTAAAATACCACATATTTATCTTCCTAAAATTGTTTAGTTACCTTCCCATGCTTATGCAGGAAAAATATTGACAAAGCAGGAAGAAATCTGTGTGGGATAGTTTTGCTGTTATTCTAGAAAGTATGTTTTATAAAGGAAAACAAAGGATCAGAATCAAATTCCAGATAGCATATAACTAGCACCTATAAATACAATTTACAGACATGTCTAACTCTTTATAAGGTGATAGTGGGCATCCTCTGTATTTATGCACAGTATGGAGGTGGTGTGGAGACTGAGATTACATTGTTATTGACATGCATTTCCAAGGATGTTGACAGCAAGTGGCATGTGTTACATTTACCACTGGGGCAGGTCTTGAAGAACATATAATAGTAGGTCAACATTTGCCATGAAACTTTGAATGTTACACAGATTATATGTATTTGATTGGCAGATCAGGCCTGGAACGATAGACTGTTGAGGATGTGAGTGGACAACTGCTGTCTCACCCATCTTTGGTAGTGGAAGGCAGCCGTGCTTCTTTGAAGCGATGATATCTACAGGCAGTATTAGGTATTGCACTCTCTGCCATGAGACTGCTGAACACATACTGCCTTAAAGTGCTACACACTTAGCAAGCTCAGGGATAGCTTACTTGTGGAAGCTAGCATGCTTCCCCATGGAAAGCAACTACAGTGGAGCCTAAGTAAGCTAACAAATGATATAGGATCTCCAGAAAAAATACAGGGGAGGTCTGCTTAACCTACTGACTTGTCCACTCCTTACCACCTATCCCTTGCCTCTCAAAAGGTACAGGAATGGTGGGTTAAATCTGTAAAACCTGTAAAAAAATAGGACATTCATTTAAGGTGAAAGTGTGCCCAACCCCTTCCCTGAATGAGAAAACTGGCATGAAACAAATGAGTCATAAAACCCTTAACAGACTACAGCACAGTGATAGAGGGGTTTGTGAGCTTTCCCTGTGGGGCCCAGACCTAGCTGCTGAGAATTAAAGAATGGATCAGTTTGTTGAAGGTAGAGACATTAGAGTGACATGAACAGCCGCTATGAACAAAAACTGCCATTTTCCTTCAGCAACATTGATTAATATGTACATGCACATACACATGTGTGTGGTTGTTTGACACATATGTGTGTGTGTGTTTGTGTGTGCCTATATGTCAGCATTTTTGGAAGTTGATGGTTTTATATTTTAATCATAAATTAATCATTTTTATGTGATCAAATCATAGAAATTTGAGCTAAACCTGAGTAAAATATCACTGAAAGCAAGTTTTTGGTAAATTCAATATTACACTAAAAATACATTTTAAGTGGAGCAAGATCTGGTTTTAAAGAAGTATTAATTTTCAAGCACTGAAGCACATAACTTAAAGTTGTTCAATAGCTATGTATTTCCATATTCGATATTATGGTATAAGAAAACAAAATTATTGCATGCTTGTAAAGTATTAGTACTTGTCCTAGAGCCTTATAACTGCAGAGGGAAGTAGCCTAAGTAAACAGTTGTATGTCAAGCCACTGTGAACTCCTGCCTTCTTCTCCTACATTCGCTACTTTTTCCCTGTCTGTTCTGTAATTTTATGTAGTGGAAAACAAAGGGGCTACATAGTGCATGTCCCTAACATCCCTGATTTTTCTAGCTGCTCCACTACAAAAAAAAAAAATTTTGGACAGTGCCCCTTCTAATCTACAGATTGTATACAAATGCCATGCTAATAGCTACACTACTGCAGCTTTATGCAGTGCAAGTCCCTAAGGTTTCTAACTCTTCCTGTTGCATCACTATAGACAATTTCAGACTGTGCCCTTTCTCATTACAGATTGTTTAAAAATGCCTTGCAAATAGTTATACTTCTGTAGCTTTAAGTAGTATGAGCCCCTAAGGTCCCTAATTCTTCCTGTTGCTCCACTACAAAAAACTGTGAACTGTGCCGTCTTATCTACAGATTGTTTAAAAATATCTTGATAACAGCTACATTGCCACAGCTTTAGGTAAGTTAAGGCTTTCCATACAGCTGCTCTCTGCCATTTAAACTTTGTACTGAGCAGTATGATGTATCACTTCTTCAGAATTATTTATTTCTGCTATTACTTCTGGACCTTCGCTTACTCTGCTACCTATGCTGCCTTACATAGTATAATTTTTTTCTTTAAATCAAGTTCTGCACTACTCTAGCTGATCTATGTACTCATTGACCATTTTCTCTCAGAGCACATTTATTTCCATTAAGATCTTTTACGCCATTTTCTCTGATTTTTTTTGTTTATCCTCAGTGGGGAAACCCACTTTTCTCAACCATGCTACACATGGCATTGCTTCACTTCCCACACTACTCCAATTCCCACCACCTCCCATATCGTCACATTTATACTTAACCTAACCAATCTTACATTCTCTGTCACCAGTAATCATCCAGTCAAAACTAAATAAATTATTTTACCTATAATATTGCTAAGCTGGCCTTCTGCCAATAACATTCTTTCTCTGATCTTTGCAAATCTCATCCAACAGGCCTAGCCCCTGTTGAAGAATTAAATATTCATCCCCATTTTAAACTTACCCTTTTAGAACTATCGATGGCTTTACTTCAGCTAATTTATGCTCTTTTTTCTCTAAACTTCTAAACTTCATCTCTTTTACTCTTATAGCATGTAATTTTTTTACCCTAATAACCAGACAGTATAGCACTAATATATTCTAGAATTTCTTGACAGCACATTATATTTTATTACATAGTTAATACACCACCACCATCACCTCTCCTTACATGCCTAATTTTATGATAAACTCAGCATTAACCCATCAATAACTATACTTCCTCATAATGAACTTAGTGAGATCAGAGGTCTCATTTTCCCTACATACTTCTTTTTTCTTCTAAAGGCAAACTGTAGTTTCACTGTACTTACAGCGGTACAGGTAAACATTTGCTTCATCTTGTACTTTCTCTCTCACTAACTTTAATTTTCTTCCTTTGCACATTTCTGGCTTTCAGAAGTACACTACTATAGTAGGAATTTTGTTTAAATATAACTTGTCTCAAATAAGCTTCTTCTTACACTAGATCTCTTGCCCTCTCTCCAGTCTTTTCACCTTGTGCCTATGCATATATTCTTTTCACCTTTGGCCTAGGCATATATTCTTTTCACCTTGTGCCTATGCATATATTCTTTTCACCTTTGGCCTATGCATATATTCTTTTCACCTTTGGCCTATGCATATATTCTTTTCACCTTTGGCCTATGCATATATTCTTTTCACCTTGTGCCTATGCATATATTCTTTTCACCTTTGGCCTATGCATATATTCTTTTCACCTTGTGCCTATGCATATATTTTTTTCACCTTTGGCCTATGCATATATTCTTTTCACCTTGTGCCTATGCATATATTCTTTTCACCTTTGGCCTATACTTTTATCCTGACTACTTCATCCATTATACAATTATTACAACAGTCTGGACAGTAGAAAGGTTGTGCAATTTAACCTTTACACAAGTCTAGGTACCGTATTCTACTTTTGCTAGACCCTCTTCTTTCTTGGTCTTTCATTGCCTGTTCTAACAGCTCTTCCTTCTAAAATTTTGCTCCAGCAGTCTTGGTGGCAGATAGACTGTAGCACATAATATAGGTGACAGATAGGCTGATATCCTCGACCTCTTGTCAGTCAGATGCATTATAGTAGAAGTATAAACAGGCTGCACCTCATTTCACTCCCAGCTATTTAGACCTGTATGCTGCTAGTATTCCAACAGTAGCTGGCAGGTAGGCTGTGCTACTTAACCTATGCAACATGGGCTAGGTGTATGTAGGCTCTGCTATGTAGCCAATGCATGCAGCCTGGGTGGCTGGTAGGCTGTACTACATAACCAATCACACAGCCTAGGTGGCAGGTAGGTTCTGATATTTAACCTATGCACATATCCTAGCAGGCAGGTAACCTGTGCTAGTTAACCTATGCACACACCCTGGGTGGCAGATAGTTGTGTTACTTAACCTACTGCATACAGCCTAGGTGGCAGGTAATGTCAGGTACAAAGTACTATTCAACCTGTGCACACAGCCTAGGTGGTAGGTAGCCTGTGCTACGTAACCTATGCACACAGACTAGGTGGCAGGTAGGCTGTGGTACCTAAATTATGCACGCAGTCTGGGTGGCAGATAGGTTATGCTACTTAACCTCTCAACACAGCCTAGGTGGTAGGTAGACTGTGCTACATCACCTATGTACACAGACTATGTGGTAGGTTGGCTGTGCTAAGCAACCTATGCACACAGTCTGGGTGGCAGATAGGTTGTTGTACTTAGCTTATGCACACAGCCTTGAAGGCAGATAGGTTGTGCAACTTAACCTATGCAACACACCCTAGGTGGTGGGTAGGCTGTGCTATGTAACCTATGCGCACAGACTAGGTGGCAGATAGGCTGTGCTACGTAACCTATGCACACAGCCTAGGTAGTAGGTAGACTGTGCTATTTAACCTATGCACATAACCTAGTTGCAGATAGTTGTGCTACTTAACCTACTGCATGCAGCCTAGGTGGCAGATAATGGCAGGTAGACAGTAGTACTTAATGTACTGTATGTACCCAACCTTGGTGGCAGGTAGGCTGTACTACATAACTTATGCACACAGTCTGAGTGGCAAAAATTGTGTGATACTTAACATGTGCAACACAGGCTAGGTGTTAGGTAGGCTGTGCTACATAACCTTTGCACACAGACTAGGTGGCAGGTAGGTTGCGCTATTTAATCTATGTGCAGAGTCTAGGTATCAGATAGACTATGCTATTTAAACTATTGCACACAGATGGAGTGACAGGCAGGCTATGCTAGTTAACCTATGCACACAGCCTTGGATGCATGTAGACTCTCATTTGATCATTTTAATTCCTAGCCAAGATGGTAGATGCACTTACAGTTCTTAGCCTAGGTGGCAGATATGGGTAGCATTTTCAGTACATTTCCTGATGTGGCCTTAGTAGCTTATAAAATATACTATCTTCTTCTCCCTAGAGCTTCTACTTTATAATTGAATGGAATATACTGTATTTATAGCACTGGCAAAACCTAGTCTGTGGTGTTTCTTTACTCGCACTTCCATCTCCTCTTAATAGGATGGAAAAGATATTGCTGCAATACTTCCTGTCATAGACTCCTACCAGCCCCTGCTCTCCATTTTACCACCTCTCTCACCCTCCAGGTACCCTGCAATTTCATTATCTACTCTCCAGCTCTGTCTTTACAATTTATAACCCCAACTCAACTATTTTGCAAATGCATAATGCCAATCTATAATCTTTCAACACTTTCCTTAGCATGCTGTGTTGCTATTCTATTTAACGTTCAGTCACTTCATTACAGATACTTTGTCCCTTTCTCATCCATGTCAGGAACCCTCCAACCCTACTCAGGCTCACTACTAGCATATAGGAATACATAGTGCACAGACTGACAGCAGCAATAAACTCACTTGTGCTTCTATGACACAATTTCTATTGCAATCCATATCATACAGAGGTAATCAATCCCCACCCCACAATTTAAGGATCATCTTCCTAAACACGACTGTCTCTTACTTATACATTCAGGAGATATTCACACAAATCCAGGACCACCACAACTCAGCCCACAGTTTCAGAACCCAATCATCTATCATATCAGAGAAAAAATACCTTAGAATTGCTTGCTTTAATGCATGCAGTCTTGATAATTAATGGACCAGTTCTGAATCATGGCTGGTAACAGAAAATCACCATACTCTAGCAATACTTAAACCTAGTTAAAGGATGACTGCTGCCCTCTTGCTTACATATATGTATATATATATATATATATATATACACACACACACACACACACACACACACACACACCTGCATATATATATATATATATATATATATATACATATATATATCTATATATATATAATGATCACAGTCACAAGCTGAATAGGTCGTACTGCGTAAATAATCCAACACAATTACTCACGCCAAAACTTTACTGCAAAGCTTTCGGGTTAACCACCCTTCATCAGTACATGTTGAGTCTTTCGGCTTTTCCCGGTTAGGGGTGGCCACAGCGGAACTCCCGTCCGCTAATGATTGGAAGTTGATTTTTACGTGCTGAGTTACTAGCCCTGACGCACAATCTTCTACGAAGGTACGCCCATTCACGCATGTCTCCCTGCAGAAGACGCTCTAGCTGAGAATCGAACCGGACAGCGGCTTACTGTGAGGCGACAATGCTACCGCAGCACCACCACCGCGGGACCCTTCATCAGTACATAAAATCATTAAAATCTTACATTATTTAAATAGGGAGTCATTCAAAATCACATGCTACAGCCAGCCTATCATCCTAACCAACAATTAACTTTTAAAAAAACATATCTCTTAATTTATACATTAAAAGGAACCACATTTTATAAAAACTTTTCAATATTACTGAATTAATATATACCAATATACTGTAAACATATTAGAACACAAAACATACATAATATTTATATTAAAAACATGCTACAAATATATATATATATATGTGTGTGTGTGTGTGTGTGTGTGTGTGTGTATCAAATCAAATATTTTCTCTTTGCCTTTTTATTAAAACTGGCTTTAAACTAACTGCTTTGTTCAGACCAGGTTTGCATTTGTCAACACTTTCCTTCTTATCTCTCTTATTTTTGATAATAATAGTACACATACATTCAAATTTAGGGGTATATGTGCAGTAGATATGGGAGATAGAGGGGGTGACATGAATAATACACTAGAACTGAAGGAATATGAAAGGATAATTAGACTCCAAGCAGATGCCAAACCTGGTCTGAACAATGCAGTTAGTTTAAAGCCAGTTTTAATAAAAAGGCAAAGAGAAAATATTTGATTTGATACACACACACACACACACATATATATATATATATATATATATATATATATATATATATATATATATATATATATGTGTGTGTGTGTATTTTTAGCATGTTTTTAATGTAAATATTATGTATGTTTTCTGTTCTAACATGTTTAGAGTATATTGGTATATATTAATTCAGTAATACTGAAATTTTTTTATAAAATGTGGTTCCTTTTAATGTATAAATTAAGAGATATGTTTTTTTAAAAGTTAATTGTTGGTTAGGATGATAGGCTGGCTGTAGCATGTGATTTTGAATGACTCCCTATTTAAATAATGTAAGATTTTAATGATTTTATGTACTGATGAAGGGTGGTTAACCCGAAAGCGTTGCATTAAAATTTTGGTGTGAGTAATTGTGTAGATATATATATATGGTGGTGGTGCTTCAATTCTTAGCAAAAGGAAAACCTCAGTTGTGGTTTGCACTAATTCTCATACTAACGATGACGAAAGTCCCAAATCGATACTATCTAACATCACACTAGATGGGATACTAACATGTGGATAGCAGCAATTTATATCCCCCCACTCTCCTCTGTCTCTACAAAAACAATACAACAAATGTTCACTAAAGGTTTACATAACGACACAGTTATTATTGGTGATTTCAGTATCAGTACTACTGGGAAAGATTCACTACCTCTGAACAAAATGCTGCAATTTAGTCAGGCCCAAATAATGCAGGTTCCTTCTTAAACCAATACAAGAAATGGCTCTAGTTCCAAACTTGACCTAATAGTAGCTAACATAGAAAATAAGTGCCTTCACACTGAAATACTCTTCAATGATCTGAGTGACCACTTACCTATTAAATCCATTAGGTCATTCAGCACATATAAAAAAAAAACCTCCTCAGATAATTGAAAGAAGATCTTTCCCAATAATAAGCTACCACATCTCAGCACCCTACTAGTGTTATAGATTGTACTCCCTTGTGTGCCATGTCTGAACCCACCTCTGCTTTAGAATTTTTTGATACCAAACTGACCACAACAGGATACACTGCACCCACTTACAAAACGAAAGCTTAGATCACAGTGTTGCCTATGGCCTTTAGTGGATATTACAACAAAAAGTACATCACGCAAAAATTAAAGCCAGAGATTTAGCCTGGAAGACTTTGAAAAGCAACCCCAAAAATCTAGAACTGCACCATACTTTTCTGAGTTTACAAAAAGAAACAAGAATTGCAACAAATACCTGAAAAGCCCTGTACCTTAGACAGAAACAGGAAGCAAACTGGTCTGGATGCAATCAGTTTTGTAAAGAAATACACACACTTTTAACGGGTACATTAAATAACTCTTCGGCTACCAAAAGTGAACCAGTAACACTGAATCACTTTACCTTTATTAATGATTATGCTCCCTTTTTGCAGTCCACCATTACTGACATAACTAAAGCCTTTCTAGCAATTTACTTCCCCATCGAGGAAGAGCAAGAACCTTCATACCCTAAACCAAACAAAAAACAACCAACCCACTGCTCTAGAATGTGGAAAATACGGCCCAGACTGCAGAATCCTTTATAAACGCATTCTATGAACACCTTCAGGAATGCATGGATCATGCGATCCCAAATAAAACCAAGACCCAATCCTCCAAAGGCAGACGTCCTGTCTGGTGGACCCCAGCCATAAACAAACTATACAATAGAAGGAGGAAGCTACTAAATGATAGAGCAAAGTCCCAAAAAGGGAAGGCATCACTGATCAGTATTAGCAAAAAACTATGGGCACTCATAAAATTGTCTAAGGCTAGCTTCGAGGGAAAAAATGCACATTACACTAAGGATAATCACAAGGCTTTCTTTAGTTATGTTAGGAACCTGGGTGGTAATTCCCAGATATGCTCAGAATTAGTCCAAAATGACAAAAAATGCACCGAACCCACAGACATTGCCAACATCCTAGCTGAAAGGTTCAGCGCAAACTCCCCCCCCCCACCAAAAGGGCAAATATCTATCCCAGCAGAGTGCTGCCCCCCTGACATCTCAGATGCTCAGGTAAGAGCCGCCCTCTCCAAAGCAAAAAACACAGCATCAATGGGACCAGACGGTGTCCCGGGCTGCGTCCTACATGAACTCCAAGAAGAGCTAAACCCAAACATAAAACTACTGTTCAATCTCAGCCTTACTACAGGATATGTGCCCAAAGAGTGGCGTACAGCAACAGTGGTCCCTCTCCATAAAGGTGGTGCCTCAACGGATCCTGGAAACTATTGCCCCATAAGCCTGACTAGCTTGGTCTGCAAAGCTATGGAAAGGATCATCATAGACCTCATAAATAAAGATATTGGGGACCTACAGACACTGGATCCTACCCAGTTCGGCTTTGTTAAGGTCAGATCCTGCCTCTTAAACCTGGTTGATTTCTTTGAAACAGTCACCAAGGCCATTGACGAGGGGAAGGTGGTCCACACAGCCTACTTGGACCTCGCAAAAGCCTTCGATACAATACCCCACTCGGGCATTATAGATAAGCTCACCAGCTTAAATATAAACCCCTATGTCACTAGATGGATTGCAAACTGGCTCAAGGACAGAACCCACATGGTTAGAATTGCTGGAGCCATGTCAGATTCCAAACCAGTTACAAGTGGTGTCCCACAAGGCTCAGTCCTGGGACCTCTCTTGTTCAGTATATATTTCTCGGAGGTACAGGCCAACACGGAAGGAGTGTGGCTGACCAAGTTCGCAGATGACTGCAAACTGGGCACCATAATCGACTCTCCAGCCGACACAAGCATCCTCCAAAAGGGCCTCATAGAAACAGACAGCTGGTGCCAGAGCCATGGCCTCAAGCTAAATGCCAAAAAGTGTATAGTCATCCCCTTTGGCAAAAACAAAGTGCCCACAAATTACCACATAGGTGGTAATCCATTAAGTACAGAAGAAATAATTAGGGACCTGGGGACCCAAGTTGATAGCAATCTCTCATTTGACAACCACGTGGCCAAAGTGGTTAGAAAAACATTTTATATAGCCCACCTAATCAGGAAGGGATTCACATCTAGATCAGGGGAGGTCATCGCCTCTTTACTCATCCCTCATCAGGCCCATAATTGAGTACACTGCCCCTTTTGGGATGTACCTTACCAGACACCTGCAGCAACTGGAAAGACCCCAAAAGTACCTCACCAAGAGGATCAAAGGGCTCAAACAGATGCCATATGCTGCCCGGTTAAAGAAACTCCAGCTCTACTCAGTGGCATACCGCCTGTTCAGAGGCGATCTGTGCCTGACGTATAAAGCCATGTCCAACCCGGAATTAATGGACATGCTGCACCTCAGAAAATCCAAATCCCATCAAGCTACACGCTCGAGAGACTTGAACCTCAGCACTGAAATAAATAGGACATGCTGGAGGGACAGATTCATAACTCAGAGGCTCCCTTCACTCTGGAATAAAATCCCAGTCCAGGTTAGGCAGAGTCCCTCATTGACTCTCTTCAAGAGGAATCTTGATGAGTGGATGGGAGATCGTAGGTTTACCACGAATATCACTTCTGTGTCACTGTTAGACAGAGGCACAGTAAGTATACTAACCTCGAAAAAGGGCATAGCAAAATAAATTTAAAATGGGTGGCGAAAGCCAAACACATTCTGGTTAGGCTTATAAATGCCCTAGGGCAGATAGCCTAGTATGAACCTAAGAACCTATGAACCTAAGTAAAACCAAAATAGATAGGGTGTAGTGGGTTTTTTCTAAAATGTTTTTGATATTTCTTCTGTTCTTGTAAACAAAATTAGGCGAATTGAGAAAACAAACCCTGAAACAGTCCATCTAACATGTTCCTGTTTCTCCATATTGTTTTCTAATGGCTTCAAAATCTGAAGAATAATGTAGAACCATATGACTAAAAATGTACCTATTGGAGATGATGTATGATGTATCAGAACCTATATTTCTGTGGGAATTTGTGATATGTTGCAAACCCACCTGAATAATACATCCACATCTCCAATTCCTCAAGTCAAGCACTTTTTTAATGTCCATGCCTAAAAGATCTTCATGGTAGCCCCTTTCACAAAGCATGTCCTTTAATTTACCTGACTCAAGTAAACAGTGTTCATTCTCCAATGTTAATCTTGAGACTATGATGCACCGATTCAAGACTAACCCTCTTTTTGATGCATAAGGTGACTGCTATTGTACTGCAGAAAAGAATTACTAAATGTCGGCTTCCAGTAAATGTCTCTGTTTCAGAATTACCATGGTGGCCCTTCATAATGCTCACATCAAGATAGTGGATTTGTTGGTTATTAATGTTAAAAAGAAATTTTAAAAAATAAGTTGTTTCCAATTCTCTAATAAATTCCTTTAAATGGAGGGAATCATAGGATCATAGGAGATTACTAGGCTATTGACCCGGAGGTCATTTTAAGCTTAGCTGTTTCAACCCAATGCAATACTATAGAATTGCTAGTCAGTAGCCAAGATTGCATTTAGTGATGACTGCCCATGTCCAGGAGGGTTGTGGGCACTTTCCTTGGTAAGAATTTATGGTGCCCCATCCAAATTCCTCTTAAACAGTGTCATAGAGGTGTTCTGTTTCACATGAATTGGTAGCCTGTTCCAAAGACATAGCAGTTACTGGGAGATAAATCTGTCCCTCCAGCCTGTCCTATTTAAGTCACAGGCCATATCTGAGTCCCTGGAATGTGTAGGTAGCCCTAGACCCATTTGATTTATGGATATGCACCAAGTTTATTATGTTTGGGTCTTGAATTGCTCTGTAGGACAGGAATAAGTCTCCCATAAGAAGTCTATATGATACAGAGTATAGTGATAAAGGCTTTAGTCGGTCTGTGTAAGGCACATGCTGGAGCCCCTTGATCTTCTTTGTTAGAAACTTCTGAGGTCTCTCTAATTGCTGCAGGTGCTTAGTACAGTACATGCCAAATGGGGCATTATACTTAACTATGGGCCAGATAAGTGCAGAGTATAAGGAGGTTATAACTTCTTTTGCTCTTAAGGTGATGCCTTTACTAATCAAGTGTGCTGCGTGGAAAGCTTTCCTTCCTATAGTAGACATGTGGTGGTCAAAGTTAAGGTTTCAGTCAACCTGTGATCTCAGGTCCCTTACCACATTATGGGTACTTAGGGTATTGTTGTTGATTTGATAGTGTGAAGGGACATTGTTTGGCAGAAGGGAATGATGATGCATTTCTTTGCATTCAGTTTGAGACCATGACTAAAACACCAGTTGTTGGTCTGCATGAGACCCATTTGGAGTATACTGACATCATTTGGGGATTCGATGATTGCACCTAGTTTTGATCTAAACTTCTGTGAAGTATATACCAAACAGTAGTGGGCCCAGCACTGACCCCTGTGGCACCCCACTGGAAAGAGGTCTGCCCTTCCAAATTAAAAAAAATGTCATCCAAGTACCTGAAATATACCAGATATTTCTCAAAATTATTCATTTTAAAAAACACTTCTTTTTCCCACCCGTACCAAGAACCTTGATACCCTTATCTATACCCTGTAGCCTTATTGCAGCAGCCTTTAACCATTCTGAAATTTCGGCAAAACAGACACAGTATCTACTTCTCAAACTTGGTAATTCTGGATCCAAATCCAACAATCTTCATCCTGCATTCCTAAGACTTGTAGCTGAAAAAAAATCACTAAACCTATAATCATATCTTTAATCTCTCTCTCTCACCTCAGGCACTGTCCTATCCAGGGTCTCAAACACATAGCCTATACAGATGGGCTAAAAGCTATGTCCCTCTACTCAGTCTCATACAGACTGGTCAGAGATGACCTGTGTCTGGAGTGCAAGGCCATTTCAGACCCAGCCTTGATGGAGTTGCTGCATATCTGTAAGACAAACTCCACTCACACAACCCACATGCAAGGCCTTAACCTGGTCTGTGGCATTAATAGAACTTGTTGGCAGGATAGATTTGTGTCCCAAAGACTCCCCATCTGTGGAATAGACTCCTTCTCCATGTCAAGCAGAGTACCTCTCTAGCCCTCTTTAAGAGGAACCTGGACAACTGGATGGGAAATAGAAAATATACCCCTGGCATCCCCCTGCTGGACAGGGGGAACAGGTGCTGACTTTGAGGGAACATGGGCAAAATTCTTGGCTAGGCTTATAAGGGCCTCCAGACCAAGAGCTAGCATCATCCTATGAAACTATGAACCTATGAACCAGCATTTAACCATGCAGTTATAATCCCTATAACTAAAATTCCTTCTCCTAATGAGCTGAAGGATGACAGACCTATCTTATCCTGTGTCTAGTTACAAAGATATTTGAAAAACTTTTGTACAAGCAGCTACTTCAGCACATTAACAGATCTGGTCTGTTATGTGATGCACAGCATGGCTTTCACAGTACTTCCAGTACCTTTACTGCCCTGGTGCTGACTGCTACAATTTAGTGCAATCTGAATAATGTTGTTATTACTGCAGGTCTCTGTTGACATGGCAAGGGCTTTTGAAATGGTCAACTCTCATTTGAAGATAACAGTATTTTCTGGTTTCACAGCTATCTAAAAGACAGGGCCTTCCAAGTCCATAACAATGTTTCATCCTCTGCTGCTGGTAAACTTAATTCAGGTGTAACATAGGGTGTCTATGCTAGGTCCTCTTCTATTCTCTCTCTTTGTTAATGATCTGCCTCTAGAATTACCAGATCTTAAATTAATAATGTTTGCAGATGATGTGCTACTCCAATAACCCAGTACTAGCCATTCTGACCTGCAAAAAGTAACAGGACATTTTCACTCAGTTGTGTAGCTGGTCCACTACTAACAGACTACTAATTACCCCCAAGAAAACCAATGTCATGTTCTTTGCCTCAGTCAGGAAATTACTCACTATTCCTCCTGTTCTCTTAACAAATATTAATGTGAACAGAATACCTAATGCCACTGAACAGAGGTACCTAGGCTTAATACTCAACCCTACCCTTTCCTTTACCCCACATACAAGTTTTATAACTAATAAAGTCCTTGCTCAGCTAAAACTATATTACAAGACCAGTTACCTTTTTTCCCCTGCTGTTTTCAGGGCCATTGCTAAAAATATTTTAATACCCAAACCTGAATATGGTCTTTCTTTTCTCGTTATGCATTTAGCTCACAATACTCACAGAATACAGACTGTTGAGAACAAAATCTGCAGACTGATTTTATTAGTAGACCCCCAGATTCACCATTACATTTTGCTAAAACATTTCAAGTAGCTTTCAGTGCCTTAAAGGCCCACTTTTCTTCTAGGGACTCTAATTTGCAAGATGATAAAACACGTTCGCTTTTCCCCTTGAAGAGTGAATATACCTTTATAAGACAACCTTGTGTATGCAGAGGTACACAGGACAACAATGTCTCTGTACTGCACCCTACAGTTAAAACCTCTGTAGGTGACAGAGCCTTCTCTAGACTGGGACCTGCTACCTAAAATCATCTACTTACAGACAGAAAAAAATCTAGAAACCATTAAAAGCTTAAAGATCTACAACATCTCTTTATTGACTCTACCTGCAACTGCTACCATGACAATGGTTAGGTAACTTAACATCCAATATCATGTATATATATTTAATAAACTTTTCTGCATGAATAATATATTTAATAAACTTTTCTTAGCCTCTTAATGTACTATCTTACATGCAAATAGTTCATGTGCATATATGAGTTTATGTAGTACATGTATGATTGAATTGTATTTTATGCATATCTTAGCTTGCAACTTGTATTTTTTCTCACTGTGGGTCTTTTAATCGTACCCTATCTGCATTCCACCTTACCATTATTTTCGGAATGTTGCTATGTACTCATTTTGTATATAATATTGTTGATTGAAAAACTGTAATATATTTTCAGCTTTTTTAGCTTGGGTCATGGCTTACAGTTTCAATAGACCAGACAACGTACCAAGTGAACAAATAGCAAATTAAATAATTAAACTGGAAATGGCTACATCATCAAGCTGGAAAAACAAGGGCAATTTCCTGCAGCATCTGTGGGCTCATGGCATGAAGAAGTGCAAATTATTTCACATTTAAGTCACTCAATAACCTTAAGAGATGACTATTAATATATACTATTGCTTTATATCTAAATCAGAGGATCAGTTTATACCTCTGTCTGTACCTCTGTTTATCCGTCTTCTATCTATCTGTGTCCATATCTGTATCTGCCAATCTATCTACACACACACACACACACACACACACACACACACACACACACACACACACACACACACATAATATATCTCACACACACACACACACACACACACACACACACACACACACACACACACACACACACACACACACACACACACACACACCAGTGGTGGCTGGTGACTTCAAATCAAAGGGGGGCTGCAGGAGTCAGCTGAATGTGTGAGGCCAACTATAAATGGGAGGAGCTATGCTAAAAAATGCAAAAACTGGGACTTTAATTAAATATGCTGCCCTGGGTGCCAAACCATCATTATGAGAGTCCAAGCAAGACAAAATTAAGTGTAGAAGAAAAAAAAAATATTTCAATGCATTAGCTACATAACAGCTTAGGTAATATCTAGATGGAAACACAAAGGTTGTGAGGCATGAAAAAAATAAATTACTTTTTAAATACATTATTGGAATGCCACTCAAAATCAAGTATAAAAAAACAAGCAGAACTCAAACCACTTCTCCTCAAATTGCAGTTCTAATTATAATTTATATTCAGCTTTATAAAAGTACCAAGTGACATGCTGAAAGTAACAATCTCTGTGATACCTCCACTTGTAACAATGTTTCTTATCCCACAAAGACCTGCTGCTCGACAACAACTATCTACTTGTTTCATGGGGAAAACATGATCAAAGTAAAAAATTAACAACAAACAAGAACCAAGCTCAAGATAAGTTGCTTAAAGGATTACTGCACAGGTTATGGACCACACATGATAGATTGGCATTCTGTTTAGTTTATGGGTAAAGCCTGCAAAGATGACTGCAAGTCCCCAACAAATGTAATGAACTTCTGAAAATACTGTAATCCTGTCCTTTATTACAAATACTGTCATAGGCATTTCAATACCTAAGGTTTATACGCTATCTAGTTATGTAAATATTCTCTACATGGCAACAACAAAAAGGCTTTCAATGTTGGTAATTCTTTAACAGTATGCTTATTAAAGCTTACTTGCATCTTACAGCCTCAGCAAAGTTTACCTGATGGTCATTAATGCATTGTTACTTAAACACAGAGAAACATGCATTTTCTGAATATGAAGCATAAGTCAACAGTATAAAAATATGACAGAAAACCAGAACATTCTGCAAAATCAAGGACAGATGAAAAGCCACTGTAGTACTTGAGTCTACCTTGGATTAGGGGATACTCTGCACACTTACACTGCATAACTGCTCCTTGCCTTGCTTGGACACATCCAGGGTCACTACGTGGGGGAGTGGGATGCAACAAGTATGTCACAATTTGAAATGTCTCTGGCTGACGGAGATGGCCCTGACACATTTGTCATACCTCTGAGCCTCAGACCAAGAAATCTGGTCAAAGCCATAAACAGAAGTAGGACAAAGACCCAAAAATAAGGACAAGTTTTAAATATCAGTCTTATAAACTTAGAAAGATAGAATAGTAGGTCTTGCATTAGTATGAATTTTCTGAAGGGTAAGAAATCTGAAACTCAAATGTCTGTCATTATTTTTTAACTTCAGTCTTTAATGATTTGCCACAAATTTGCCAGAAAACCACAATTTTATGAAAAACAGACCAAAAATGTGATGCAAAAATATAAAACAGCCACACATAAGCCCTGTTTCAAGACACACACACACACACACACACACACACACACACACACACACACACACACACACACACACACACACATACACAATAAAAAAGCCATGTTTCAAGCCACACACATCTTGGCTTCATTAAAATGATGAATCCATACCTCAGAGTCCATTTTCAAGCACCCTTCAGTCCGACAAAGTCTCCACTGCAGTGGCTTTGGAGTTCAGTAAAAAAAGAAACACCCTTTAGTCCCACAAAGTCTCCAGTGCAAGTTTCACCACTTCCTGCAGCTTCAGAGTTCAGTAAAAAAAGAAACACCTTTCAGTCCCACAAAGCACCCTTCAGTCCCACAAAGTCTCCAGTGCAAGTTTCACCCCTTCCTGTATCTTCGGAGTTCAGTAAAAAAAGCCCCGCAAGTGCAAAGTTCTTCCCCTTTCGCAAGAGCTACCAGCCTGCAGCTGTTGCAGTCCGATCCCCTTCAAGTCTATGCAGTTGTAAACTGCATAGACTTCTGGGATCTCTGTTGTCTGAATGATGTATGGCTAATCCAGACTGCTGGTGAATCAGTCCGGATGTTTGTGTGCATGCGTGGAGGCTAATCCAGACTGCTGGTGAACCAGTCCGGATGCGTGGGGTTCCGGGAATGCATGCAAACACACATGCATGGAGTTCTGGATGGACTTGCTTTTACTTTTTTATTTTGTTTTTCTTTTCTTCTCTTTTTTATTTTATTTTATTTTTGTTTTATTTTCTTTTACAGCTGGAGGGGTTGCAGTCCAATAGCACGAGCCACCCCTGACACACACACACACACACACACACACACACACACACACACACACACACACACACACACACACACTACAACCTCTGAAGCTCTGTACCAGCTGGCTACCACAACTCTTCTGATTCTAGCTTTGCCATCCTCATTCAGATTTCCCCTTTCCTTAACCACATATCCCAAATACTTGCCTGGTAAGCAGACTGTTGCTAGCATTCCTTATGAGTGTATGATGATTAATCTTAATTTGTCTTTCCCTTGCACCCTGATAGAGTTTCTTTGTGCCATTTGCTGAGTCACTTTCCTTTGCCTCTGACACCTTGTTCTTTGCTATTGAGACTACTTTCTTAGATGTCTTTTTAGTCACTGAAATTTCCTTCTTAGTTTGTTCCATCTTTTCTTTCACCCACTTGTTTTTCTGCACATTTTTTTTTGTTAGCTTCCTGTACTTCTGCTTTCCACCATGAGCTGTCCTTATGTACCTTACTTCCATACCTGGCTTGACTGCATATTTGTTCTATACATTTCACACATTGTATTTAGAGATGCCGCCATTCTCCTTTGATTCCACCTATAACTTCTTTCTAAAGTGGTAGAGACCTACATATTTCCTTGAATACTTGTACTTTTGATCCAGTCAACCTCAAGGTCTTCTGTCTCGTTACTGTTGATCTGAGAGACTTTTCTGGCAATTGCTTGCACCTGATTGTGCCCACAAGTGATTTATGCTGTGCGTTTACTGCTTTCACTGGGGATGCCTTTGCAGTATCTGAGTCTACCCCAATGCCCTTTCCTTACTAAGAGAAAGTACATCTGAAATGCATTTTGGTCAGTCTTGTATGTGATGTTGTGAATCTCTTTGTGAATCATGTTATCCATCATCAAGCCATTTGGCAGAAAGAAGTCTAGAATTGATTCTTTTTTATTCTTGTTGCCTCATCCATATGGACCCAGGCAGTCCTCATACCCTGTTCCATCTGCCCCAATATGTGCATTCAGGTCCTCCTTTATCAACATCAACTCATTTTGTTTTGCTTTATCTAGTAGGTCCAGCAACTGCTGCCTGAGTGCAGTCTCTTCCTTGCCTGTTGTGGGGCATAGCCTGAGATTATGAATATTGCCCCACCTTTTCACAGGAGTCTGACTGCTGAAAAATATAAATTCTAGGTATAGATTTGGATATAGATAAAGCTTTAGATATGGATACAGATATATAGTTATTGTCTTCATGCAAGGACAAAAAAAAAATGCATTCTATTAAATATTCCTAAAGTATATAGTTTGATGACTATAGATGACTATGGCGAAATATGTGATAGCTTTATGTTTTTCATTAATCACAGAAATTTAAGATATTGATAGGTAGTGTCTACTGCAAGACAAGTTTTTTTAACTGCTTCTTGAGAATGAAATTGCTCTGTGACATACATACATACATATATATATATATATATATATATATATATATATATATATATATATAAGTTATTAAATATGTTCGAGGGGAGAAAAGCTGAACTGTACTTTTTAAACCAATAATATTTGATTTTTGCTAGATTATAGATCTGGATAAGAATGGAAGCTGACCTACTTCTGTATAAAGTGACCAGCTGTGAATACATCAATTTCACAGACATAGGCAACCACAAATCTCTAACAAGGGAATTGCAGTGTCGGCAACCTTCCCATATGGCATCCCCTATCAAGCTTTAAAGAAAAGGTTTAAAAGATTAGAAACCATGATCATTTATTGACTACTTACTGTCAACTTTTTATTTATTTATTTACTTACTTACTTACTTTATTTATTTAAGATCCAGCCCTCCACACACACACACATTGACACATTGGCAGATAGCCTGTTTGTTGCACCATTCTTATAGCATTAAGCAAACAAAGTGTTTAAATACAAAGAGTCTGGATTTGGGTATAGCACTGAGTCAGCTAAGTTAGTAAATAAAATCACCTACAAGAATAGGAAAAATAAATGAAGAATTGCCTTACTAGTTCATTAACAAAAACACAGCAACACAGATGTGATGTGATTATTGAACTGACGTAGGTTTTCCAGTTAGTAAAGCTTTTAGATTAGCAGTAGTCCTTCATCAAATATTTCTTGATTTTTAATCAGTATTAAGTCAGTGGATGCAATTTTAACTCTTTTATTGAGATGCCTTGATAGAGACACATGGAAAAATAGTTTTCATCTGAGAATCAAACTAACTCTTAAATTAAGGTACCATGCCTGTTCTTTCCATGCAAACTTCTGGAACATGAGAGACTTAATTATCAGTGGGGCTTTTCTGAGGTTAGAATCAACTGAAATTGCATCATGAGAGTTTCGAATGCTCACCTCTAATAACATTATGTCATCTTCACTTTTGAGGGTAAGGCTATTCTTCTTTTTGACTGGATTGTTAATCTCAGTAATAATTCATAAAATGTAGGACATCAAAGATTCAATAAACAGCTTCTGCCTTATAAAAAGTCCTGTACCATATACAACCATTAAGTGAGCAGCAAGTCTTAACCTATTCTTATATGTTGTGTTGTGCCGCATTGTACCCGTGTAACAGAAATTCTTAACCTCTTGCTATGTGTTGTGTTGTTACATTTGTGTATTGTGTTATGTGTCTTTGCAACAGCAGATAAATGCCTTGAGGGACTGAGATGAGATGCTAGGCAAAACTGTGAGCATATGATAAACTAAAATGGATAAGCAATTGCAAATGAAGTTTATATACTTTAAAAATGCATTTTTATGGCTATTGCTAACAAGGATGTCAAGAGCCTGAATCCCAAGACACTCAGTTACAGAATTCTAATAAACATTTTCCATTTGAAATCACTGCTTGTATGATTTCTAAGTGTGGGTCTACACTGATTCCTTAGTTTTGAGAAATTTCTCTCTTTTTCATACTTGTGCATTTATGTAGCTGATATATATATATATATATATATATATATATATATATATATATATATATATAGATAGATAGATACAAGCACAGTGGTAAGTGTCCCACTTCATCAGAATATTTCTTAATCTTACATGTGAAAATCGAGCACTGAGAATAATGTGCCCCTGAGCTGCATAAGTGAATGTGTCAGCTATGGTCTATGCAGGGACAAAGAAAGAGAGAGAAGAAAGATGATGAAGGGTGAGGAGGTGAACAAGAGATACACAAGATAGTCTACTAAATGATTAAATGCACCAACATTCCAAAAAAGACTGGGCAAAAGGATATTCTGAAAACCTTTCAAAGAAAGTTTGATGACATTTGTGGGAAATTCACTTACTTACCATGGTATATAAAGTGTGTGGAAATGTTTTATTGGCATTCTGAAGAAGTCATTTTTATGAATGGCGAAAGAGCTAAATAAAAGTATTTTCCATCTACGAGTGCAACCTGTTTTGTTTCTTGGATTATTTGGTTTGTGTTTTCAATGTGATATGTATACAATATCTTTACCCTTAGCTCTCTGGTACCCTATCTCAAAGTTTGAAATACAATAAACATTTGTGGAAAATTAAATAAATGCAGACTAAATATTTACAGAGCACGTCTTCATTTTCTAAGCTCTCAGTTATGTTTATGTGACTTTTCTCACCTTGGCACTGGTATAATTACCAGACAGTGACAACTGACAACAGGCAATCTGAGAGAAAAACTCATTTTTGACCTACAAATATGATTCAGTTTTTCTTTTTCATTGCTCACCCATTATTTTTCTCCAAATTAGCTTATTGCCTCATTTAATTTATTATTTTCCCATACCCCTACTCTGTTTAATAAAAGAAGATTTTCTAACTTACTTAAAGCCGTCAAGCAGCTCCTTTGGAAAAATGGATGTTCGAGAACTGCATGTACATAATTGGATGATTTTGCTTTCAAAGACCACATTCAAGTCCCAGACTTTCTCTTTTTCTTTATCAGTACCACATTATGGTACCTATTTGAACTACTATGAGAAATTTTAAGAATAAGCCTCAAAACGTTATCTACCGAAAAATTAAAAGATCGCTTTAAGATGTCAGAATGTTAGTATTTGCATTGTTTTTCATATCTTACTCTACAAGCAACCTAGAAACTTGAAACATTTCCTGTTGTTTTGGTTAATATTTAGTCCAATATCTATAACCTTTTACATTTTATATCTAAGATAGATGTGAGTGAAGATGGTTTTCAGAATTTTGACTTCACCAATGATCCAGCCCTAGAACTTCTATCTTCATCTTCTAAACAGCCTTGATGCAATGTATCAGACGTTTACATTGATGGAAAGGTACTGCGATTAGTTGAAATCTAGTCTTGGCTAGCTTTGTGGGCATTTTTTTTATTCTAACAGAGTCTTTTGAGATACTTTACAGTAATTGCAACATTAATAACAAAACAATCCCATGATCAGTCAGCCTGGTTCAGTAATAGACCAGCTGATTCACAAATATTGTCCACATTCCATATCTTGTCTGTGTGCAAATTTGGTATGTGGTTCTGACTGCAGATTGTTGGTAGCTTTGTTGGCATTGGTGACATATGCATGGTAACTCATATCCACACATTTTGCACAATGAGTGACATTAACAGTGTCCTCACTACTGTATCAATTTATTACATATATGACTATTCATCCTCACCATATATATCCCTGTACAATATTCTGCCTGTGGGATGATCATTTACCTTGTGTGATAATAACATAGGGAAGAAGGGTAGCTATGGCAGTAACATATTTTACAGTGATAGTTACCTCATTTGCCATATACATAGTGATGAGGTCATCTGCATTTTTATTAATGAAGGAATCCTGTACCAACAGAATTTCCAGAGCTGATCTGAAACAATCCTGTGTTGGTTTGTGATTGCACAATTGCCTGATCTGAAACAATCATGTGTGTAGTTGTCTGAATTCTTTATTTGTTTGCAGCTGAAAATGGATTCCTTAAATGAGTATGCAATCAATGGTTTGCTAAAGCACAAGTATTGTGTACACTGTACTTAATGTTATGCATATTTAAAGGTAACACCTGATAAAGCTGGTGACCTGTGTTCCTCCTGTCTGGACTCACTGATGATGATTGCACTTGTGCAATTAGCACAGCTTGGAGAATTGTTGTTACATATATTAATGGCTGGGCAGATGAGGTAAATAATATTGGGCAAAGCATAAATAGAATAAGTTGCCTATTGTCAGTGAAGATCACTCAACTCCTATTAAATCTATTGGGTTCATAGGTTCATAGCTAATTACTAAGCTAATGACCACAAGAGCCTTTTTGAGCCTAGCCATGCATCCCAAATCTCTGACAAGTTCTGATACCCTTGATAAGTGAAGCAGGGGCTTGGGAGATGAAACATTTACAAGTTAGGGCCTGGGAGATGAACCATTTACAGGTTGTCTGTGTCCATTAGAGACATAGGTGCCAAACCAGGGATAAATGTCCTGTTCCGCATCTGATTGTCCAGGTTGCACTTGAATTGGGTTACGGAGGGACTCTGCTTCACATGGATGGGGAGCCTGTTCCAGAAATGGGCTAATCTCTGGGATACATACCTCTGTCTCCAGGTCCTATTTATACCACAGGCAAGGTTTGCATCTTTAGAATGGGTAATTTTGGTGCTGTTTGTTTTCCTATATACAGGGGGTCCATCAGAGTGGGGTCTGACAATGCCCTGTATGTCAGGCTTAGATCTCCCCTCAAAAGCTTGTAGGAGACAGAATGCAGGGATGGAACCTTGAGGCAGTCTGCTTAGGGCATTTTACTTAAGCCCTGTATTCTTTTAGTGAAGAACCTCTGTGATACATTAAACGTGGTGCTACTAATGACAATTTTGGAATTCAGGATACAAGTACTTAGCAATGTGATGATTCAGGGTATGTCGAAGAAAATAAAAAAGAAAGAAAGGGAGAAGTTCACAACAAATGAGAAAAAGAAACGGATTAATATCTATAAAGCAAAGAAAATAAATACAAAAAGGACACTGCTTTGTTAGGTGACATGCAGATTGCAGGGAATGCTAATGTTGTTTTCTCAGAAAAACTTCAGTCTATAGAAAAAGTCATAATTTTTCCAAAGAGAAGGTAGAAAAAAGATGGAAAGGGCAGGTGAAAAAGAAGACATAAAAACTGACCTTTGAAGGAGTGAAGAAAATTACTGCAAGATAAAAGAGAAAGTAGACAGATGTTGACAACATGGCTCAAGCTGTGGTTGTACAAAGCCAGCAGAATGAGAACTGTATGCCTGCAAATGTAATGTGCGATGAAAGCAGTGGGATTAATAAGACTAATGGTGATGGAGATCATTCCTTTCTAACAATTAATAGAGCAGATGTTATTGAATTAGAAGTTGAAGATTCTTCACATCTGGTCAGAAATGATACTTGTAATTGGAGATTCAGTTATTAGAGGAACTGAGACTTACATCTGCAAAGAAGATAATGAACATCAAATAGCTTTATGCTTGCAAAGAGCAAAAGGCCTTAGAATGCTGTTATGTAAGTAAGTATGGATCTGTTTTTATTCTTGTTACACAAATGATGTCTTCCGCAAGGACTCGCTGACTCTTAGTAGGGAACTTATAGCCCTCTTAGACAGCATAGCTTGTACAATTGTTAAGATATATTTTTCACAAATCACATATGAAATGGAGTGTCAGGTCACTGAATTAAAAGATTTTTGGGGTAAATGCCTACATGAAAAATGGCCTGTTTTAAAAAAATGGAAATCTGTCAGATATCCAAGCCTAAATTTGGGCAGACATTTTTAGACAGTATGGTATGCACTTGTCAAAACCAGTGAATATATTTTTTGCAGCAGATATAGTGCAATATTTGAAAAACACAACAAAGGATTTTTGCCAGGTCAAAAATGTAACAGTTCACAGAGTCCAACATTCAGTGCACCTCTGATGGTTAATAATGTTAGTAGCATTAGTTATATTTTTTATTGGAAAATTTCCTACATTCCCACAAGACTGACGTTGTTGTTTGTTAAAGAACAAAGAATGGCAACCAGTTCTGTCAGGGTATAAATGTTTTTACTGTAACAGACTTCCTAATAAAAAAATCAGGTGGAGGTGTTATGATGGGGATTACAAATTCTTATAAGACCTGTGATTTTTACATGCTTAATGATAACATCAATACTGTAGATTGTGTCACTGTGATAATAGGTACAATCTTAGAACATATGACAATTGCTGAGGTGTATAGACCTACATGAAAATTGTTAAGTGTTGATGACCTAAACAAATTCATTCTTGCATTAAACACAGGAGGAAAGAATAATAGAGGATGAGAACTTAAATTTACCACAAACAGATTGGAATAATATTGAGTCAACGACATTAGTAAGGACAGTGTTTACAACTTGTGTCTAGGAACAACAATTGCTTCAGATTGTAAAAACCCCTATCAAGGAATGAAACATACTAGACCTTGTTTGTGTTCCTAAATAAAGTAATATTAGTGTTACTTCATGCCAGGTTTTACTACCACTGATGTGCAGTGCTCATGGGGTAATAAAGTTTTGCTAAATAATTCTACCAAACTTAAATCTAAATCAATGCACAGAACATTAATAACATAGTATATGTAAGCAAAACAGTCACTATGTAAAATCAACTGGAGTGATGTGTTCAGGGAACAAACTGCAAAAGGAATGTAGCAAGTTTTGAAAAGAGAAATTGTTTGAATGCAAAAAAAAAATGAAAAATGTTAAGCATCAAAATCGAGGCACACAAAGTCGGTAGGATGTATTTCCATAAAGAGAAGATATTTGATATAGTTATAATTACAAAATCTTATACAATGCATTTTGTCTCCAGAAAGGGGGTGATCAATTGTCCTTGTGACAGCTAAGAAACCTCAGATACTGAAATCAAATTAAATTAAATTGGAGAAGTACTACACAAACTAGACACAGACAAAACACAGGGAGGAGACAGAATTAGTAATAATGACCTGAAAACATTTAGGCATTAACTTACAGTACCATTACCAGGCTTTACTAGAAAGGCTCACCCAGACCCTGCTACACTTTGCTGTGAGGGAAAGGTTAGTTTGCTTTTTATTTGTTGTATTACTTTATTGCCTTTTTCTATTTTGAATACTGTGATATGTTTTATTTACCTTGTGCTTTACTTGTATTTTGCTTTTAACTGCATATTAAACTTGAAAAGAGACCACAGCTCTGTCTCTTGTGAGTCAGGCAGAAATTAGTACAGGTCATTAGAACAGGTCAGTTAAGGTTAATCATCTGTGAACTGAGGGGGTGGAGCTAGGAACTAAACCTTCTATTTAAGGGGTAAAATAAAACATTTCAGAGCTTTACTAGAAAGGCTCACCCAGACTCTGTTACACTTTGCTGTGAGGGAAAGGTTAGTTTGCTTTTTATTTGTTGTATTACTTTATTGCCTTTTTCTATTTTGAATACTGTGTTTTGTTTTATTTACCTTGTCTTTTACTTGTATTCTGCTTTTAACTGCATATTAAAACTTGAAAAGAGACCACAGCTCTGGCTTTTGTGAGTCAGACAGAAATTAGTGCAGGTCAGTAGAACAGGACAGTTAAGGTTAATCATCTGTGAACTGAGGGGATGGAGCTAGAAACTAAACCTTCTATTTAAGGGGTAAAATAAAACATTTCAGAGCTTTACTAGAAAGGCTCACTCAGATTCTACTACACTTTGCTGTGAGGGAACGATTAGTTTTCTTTTTATTTGTTCTATTACTTTATTGCCTTTTTCTATTTTGAATACTGTGATTTGTTTTATTTACCTTGTGTTTTACTTGTATTCTGCTTTTAACTGTATATTAAACTTGAAAAGAGACCACAGCTCTTCTCTTGTGAGTCAGGCATAAATGTTTTCCCCACGCTCTCACCGGGTTACTGTAGTGCTCTTAAAAACCATTGTCTTTCTAGATGCCTTCCCCTTATGTTAATTTGACCATATATCTCATTTCCTCTCTGTTTTTACTGGGTTGTGTGAATAAGCACAAAATTATCATTTTGTGAAATCAATCCCCTTCAACTATTTAAATTTGTTGGCCATCCTACTGCATTCTATAGTACCAGAATACAAAAGTGACCGCCCCTTTCAATCTATCTTGCTGTTTTAAAAATAGTGACTCTCCACTAAAACTTAACTTTTTAGACAGGTAAAACTTAAGTTACCTACTTTCATATCTAACTCCTCTAGTGCACACTGCAGTGTTTAGGATAAACCATCTTTTTTCATCCTATCTTTAAGCATCCCTGTGACTAGCACTTGCTTTAAAAGCTGCTGGAAAGTACTAGGAAGTCTTAAACTGATACAAGCACTCAACTCTCCTTGTTAATAAGGAGAAATTAATCATAGACACTAAACAGCCTATAATTGCAAAGTACCTGGTTAAGGTAAGGGAAAAAAGCTCTTGTACTTTAAAAAAAAAAGCACCAAACCTGGCATGTCCAAGGGTCAGGTTCCGGTGATTTCTCCTGTCCACCTAGTGAATCTGGGCATATTGGGGCAATGCAGCAATTGCCTCATGTACACAGACAACCCTCTCCTCCTACAACCCAACACTACAACCTGCGAGAGATGCACTTACATAGCCAAACTGGAAGCAAAGCTCTCTCAACCCAAGATTGTGCTAGACAGTCAAGAGACGAAGGTTAACACCCACCCTACACCTCAAGCAACACATAGCCCTTCTAAACCCACACCACCAACACCCACACTTAGCAACACTAAACCTACATATGTGGAGGCCCTTAACAGTATCCTGCCCAAGCAACAAGGACCTCTGAAGCTGAAACGCAAACACCAATCACAACCAAAGTGTTACATAGCTCACAACACCAGTGTGCCACCCATCAACAGACCCTAAGGCAAGAACACATACCCACACTTTAGTCATAGGTTACTCTATAATCAGGCAGACTGATGTCCCACCCACCAGGCTGAACAAGGAGAAAATTGCAGTCAGCTGTCTGTTGGGTGCCAGGATCCACCACATAATGCATGCACTCAAGTCACTCCACAACAACTACAAATACAACTCTGTCATTGTCCATGTTGGAGTGAATGACTTGAGACGTACCTCCCTGGACTAAATGAAAAAAGACATGTAAGAGCTCTTGGATCATGTGGCCCAGGCATGTATGATCCTAGCCATGAGTAGCACCCTGCCTTCGCCCAGAATGATACCACAGTATAAGGACAAAATGATTGACTTCAACAATTGGCTAAGCTTCTGGTGTCATTTAAAGGGGATCCAGTATCTGCCTGCCTGGGATGACATGATCAACAGACCATGGTGCTTTGCCAGAAATGGTCTGCACCTGTCACCCCTGGGATTCAGGTTACTGGCTAAGGCTCTTGCCACCCCATAGTGTCTTTTTTAGGCAATGTTCAAAGGACAAAACCACCACCATAACAGGTATAAGCATGCAAAATCTGAAGGTAATGCTACTCAATGCTAGAAGTCTAAACCTCAAAATGAACTCTCTTGAGGCACTCCTAAAAATGGAGAACATTGATATCTGTGCAGTAACTGAGACCTGGTTCAAGGCTCCAGAGAGCACCTCTGCAATACCAGGCTACAACTCTTACCACACTTTTCGGCCAACAAACCAGGACCAAAACACTAAAGATGGAGGAGTGTCCATATTCACCAAGGATATTCACAACACCAGGCTAGTTGCCCAACACAATGCATCTGAAATTCTCCAGGTGCAACTAACACTAGGTAAGACTGCAATCCAAACTGTAGCTTGCTACAGATCCCCCACCATGCCCCAAGATTCTCACTACACCTTTCTAAACATACTGGGAGGCTGGCCTAATGATTAAGGTGTTTGCCTTATAAACACAAGGTGCAGGGTTTGAGTCTCACAAGGGATAATTGGCTAGGCTTAAAATGGCTCACAAGGGCAGTTAGCCTAGTACTAATCTATGAACTATGAACTAATCTATGAACTACTGGAAAATATTAAGATACAACCAAACACCCTAATACTGGGTGATTTTAACTACCCTACCATTAACTGGGAAAACTACTCATGTATCAACACCTTTGCCCAACGGTTCTTGGAATTCATAAATTCCAATGCCCTGGATCAACTAATCCTTAGTCCAACCAGGGGCTTCAATATCCTAGACCTGGTCATTACCAACATGGGAAATCGATGCTCCACACCTATGGTCACCCCTCGTTGGTCAGGTCTGACCATAAGCTAATCACCCTTGACATCCACATCCCACCCCCAACCCCCAGTAAGGAAACCTCCATAAAAAACTTCTCCAAAGCCAACTTCATGCTACTCAAGTCAGAAGTGGCAAACTTCATGATACCCATGTAGACGGGAAGTGAAAGTTTGACTGCTGAATCCTACACTAAGGCACTGTATGAGCACATCCACTTGTGCATGAATCGTGCCATCCCCAATAGAATCAAGATGCTCTCCTCCAAAAAAAGGAGGCCAGTCTGGTGGTCCCTTGCATAAACAATCTTTACAACAAAAGGAAGAAATTGTTGCAGAAAAGAGGAAAGTTCCAGAATGCAAAAAACTCCCTTGCCAGCCTCAGTAAGAAGCTGAGATACCTCATAAAATCCTCCAAAGGTAGTTATGAAAATAAAATTGCCAAAGATTCCAAAGACAACCACAAGGCATTCTGTAGCTATATCAAGAATCTAAAAGGCAATGCTCAGATCTGCTCTGAGTTACAACAGAATGGCATTAAATATACTGATCCCAAGAATATTGCCAATATCCTGGCAGATCGATTCAATGCAAACTTCACCCCCTTCTCACCCCCTAAAGGGCCAATTTCAGTACTGAAAGATTGCCAAATTCTGGTAATAATGGCCACACAGGTAAAAAATGCACTCTCCAAAGCTAAGAATACAGCATCCATGGGACCAGACAACATCCCAGGCTGTGTACTACATGAACTAAGAAATAAACTGACACCTCACCTAAGTGTCATGTTTAATCATAGCCTCATCTCAGGCTTCATGCCCACTGAGTGGTGCACAGCTACAGTTATCTCACTCCACAAGGGGAGAATCCACCTTGGATCCCGGGAACTACCGCCTCATCAGTCTGATGAGCCTGATCTGCAAGGCCATGGAACGTATTATCATGAAACTTATAAACAAAGACATTGGCAACCTTCAAACACTGGACCCCTGCAGTTTGGGTTTGTGAAGGGCTGATTTTGTCTCCTGAACCAGAGTGACTTCTTTGAATCAGTCTCCTGAGCCGTGGACAAGGGTAAGGTGGTCCACACAGTCTATTTGGACCTTGGCAAGGCCTTCGACACCATCCCCCACTCTGGAATAATAGATAAACTTACTTATCTGAGCATTAACCCCTACATCACTCGATGGGTTGCCAATCGGCTTACTGACAGAATGCACACTGTAAAAGTAGCTGACTCCAAATCCAGCTCCAGACAAGTGACAAGTGGAGTATCTCAGGGTTCAGTCCTGGGACCGCTCTTGTTTGGCATCTACTTCTCTGAAGTACAGGCCAACACTAAGGGACTTTGGCTAGCAAAGTTTGCAGATGACTGCAAACTGGGAGCCATTATTTAATCCCCAAATGATGTGGATATTCTACAAAAGGGCCTTACAGAAACAGATGCTTGGTGCCAGAGCCATGGGCTCAAGCTCAATGCCAAGAAATGTATAGTTATCCCCTTTGGGAAAAAACACGTAACCCGTGAATTACCACATCGGTGGCAGTACACTAAACACTGAAAGTGTGATAAGAGACTTAGGAACACAGGTGGACAGTAGTCTCACCTTCGATAACCACATCACCACAACAGTCAGGAAATCCTTCTATGTGGCACACCTTATCACTAAGGGCTTTTCATCCAGAAAAAAGGAGGTCATTGTCCCACTGTAGTCATCCCTCATTAGACCCATTACAAAATACAACACCCCATTTGGTATGTACCTCTCAAGACATCTGCAACAACTGGAAAGGCCGCAGAAATACACAGGCCTAAAGCAGATGCCCTATGATAACTGACTAAAAAAGCTCCACCTATACTCTGTCTCAAATCGTCTACTCAGAGGCGATCTCTGCTTAACATACAAGGCCATGTCAAACCCAGAGCTGTTGGACATGCTACACTTAAAGTAATCCCAATCCTTCATAGACACATGATCCAGGGATCTAAACCTTGTCGTAACAATGAACAAAACATGCTGGAGGGATAGGTTCCTAACCCAGAGACTCCCCAGACTCTGGAATAGACTTCCCATACATGTCAAGCAGAGCGCCTCTTTGGCCCTCATCAAAAGGAACCTTGATGATTGGATGGGAGATAGGAAATTCACCCCAGGGATTATATCAGTCACCCTGCTAGACAGATGTCCAGGGAAGCAAATACTGTAGGAAGAAATAGCCAGGGAATTGTTAAGGCTAGGCTTGTATAGGCCCTAGGGCCAATAGCCTAGTACCAACCTATGAACCTATGAACCTATTATATTTGTTATTCATTAGATCATTCAAGACTGGAGACATTCCCTTGTTAAACCTTTATTTTAGGTAGGAAAGAGTTAGAGTAAAGTGGCAGATGATAGTGCTTTGTAAAGGTGTGCACTGAACTCCAAGTAGCAGCCTCTAAAATGTCTTTGGTTGGTACTCCCCTGAGAAAGGCTGCTGAAGTAGCTGCAGCTCTGGTTGAATGTGGCCTAATGCCCTTAGGCACTGGCTTGCCATGATGTAAATAGCAGAAACGAATGCAGTGGCCTGTCCACTTTGAAATAGTCTGCTTTGAGATAGCCTTTCCTTGTGATCCTGCAGCATATGCCACTAGTAATTGCTATGTCTTCCTGAAAATATTGGTTCTGTCCAAGTAGAATCTAAGCTGTCTGTGTACGTCCAAGGAATGCAGAATTCTCTCCCCCTTGTTCTGTGGATTTGGATAAAAAGTTGGCAGATGAATATTTTGGTTAAGAGCCACACTGGACACCACCTTAGGCATAAATGTTGGGTTTGTCCTCAGAGAAACCCTGGCTGGATAAAACATGATAAAAGTTTCCACAGCCATGAGTGCCTGTAGCTCTGAAACTTATCTTGCAGAAGTTATTGCTTGGAGCATAGCTGTTTTCCAAGATAAAAACTTCATATCAGCAGTAGAAGCTGGCTCAAAAGGAGGCAGGGTGAGTTTTTCCAAGACATAGTTGAGGTCCCATGCAGGTATTGGTGATCTCCTTGGAGGCCTTAAATTTTTGGCTCCTCTGAGGTACTGCTTTAATAAAGGATGAGAAAAGATTGGTGGTTCTGTGTTGTAATGAGCTGAAATGGCAGAGGCATGAATTTTAATGGATGAAAAAGATAGGCCTTTGTCCAGCATCTCAGTTAAATATTACAAAATCTGAGGAATATTTGTTACAGCTGTATCAGTTCCTTGTGCCTGGTTCCAAGCACAGAATCTCTTCCATTTTCCAGCATAAGATTTTCTAGTACTAGGCCTTCTGGCTTCCAAAATGACATCCATCACAGCTTTACTGAGAAGTGTGCTTTGTATGATTACATTATCCGCCATGCTGTCAGGTTTAAAGTCCTGAGTTGGCTGTGCAGGATCTGATTGTTTTGCTGGGATAGTAGATGGGGTATTTGAGGTGAAGTCCAAGCTGGGCCTTGAGACAAGTTCCTTAGGATTGGATACCAGTACTGGCGGGGCCAGTCTGGGGCAATCAGTATCATCTTTGGCTTCCCCTGTCTGACCTTTAGGAGTACCTTGGGGAGGAGAGGCAGTGGAGGAAAAGCATATACTGATAGGTTTTTCCAGGTGAAAGATAGGGCGTCCACTTTCCATGCTTGTCTGTGATAAGTCCTTGTGCAGAATCCTTTTAGTTGGTAGTTGTGAGGGGAGGCAAATAGATCTATGTCCGGGCATCCCCACTTCCTTGTTATCATGCTGAAGACTTGTGGATCCAGCTGCCACTTGTGGGGATCCATGAGGTTTCTGCTTAGTACGTCTGCCAGAGTTTTTCCTTTCCTGGCAGGAATTGTGCCTGCAGATGTACTTGGTAAGTCAATGCTGTGTCCCACAAAGTCATGGCTAGTCTGCAAAGGGGGTAAGAATGTGTGCCCCCCTGCTTGTTTATATACCACATGACCGTGGTGTTGTCTGTCTTTATCAGTCATTGTCCCGTATGAAGTAGGTCCTTGAAGGCTGTCAGGGCATTTTGAACAGCTAGCATCTCTTTCTGATTGATATGTAGATGCATTTGGTTTGAGGACCATGTGCCCTGAATGCATCTTCCTGCCATGTGGGCCCCCCAAACATAATCTGATGCATCCGTTGTTAGTGTCTGCCTTACTGGGGGTAATGTGAATGGCTGTCCCTTGTTCTGGTGACAAGCCTTCTCCCACCATCGAAACTCCTGTTGCAGGCAGGGAATGAGAGTAATCATTGTTTCCAGACTGTGGCAGTGTTGAGTCCAAATACATTTTAGGTACCATTGAAGTTTCCTCTTATGCAGTCTTGCATATGGAATTAGTAGGATGCAGGATGCCATGAAGCCCAAAGCCTGCAGAATTTTTCTTGCAGATAACTGGGCCTTTGTTGCCAACATTTTTAAATAGGTAGTGAGTTGCCTTTGTTTGCCTGGCGTGAGATAAGCCATCTGGGCAGTTTTATTTAAGCTTGCACCCAGGAATATTATCTCTTGAGAGGGTACTAGTTTTGATTTCTTTTCGTTGACTGTGTACCCTAGGCATGTTAGAAGTCTTTTCACAAATGCCAGATGCTGTAGAAGAATGTCCTTGTTCTCTGCTTGAATTAGACAGTCGTCCAATTAAGGATATATTTGTATTCCTCTTTGTCTGCAGAATGCAATTACTGGTGCCAGGCACTTTGTAAAGACCCTGGGTGCAGTAGATAAGCCAAAGGGCAGTGCAGAGCATTGGTAATGCATTGAGCTAGCCTTGAATCTGAGGTATCTTCTGCATGATTTTCTGATTGGGACATGCAGGTATGCCTCTTTTAGGTCTAAAGTCACAAGCCAAGTGTTCTTGCCCAGAATGGGTAGAAGCTGCTGCAAAGTCAACATTTTGAATTTTGCTATATCCAGGAATGTGTTCAGAATAGATAGGTCCAGTATTGGTCTCCAGGCCTTGTCCTTTCTGGGTACCAAGAACAGTCTTGAGTAAAATCCTTGTCCCTGCTCTTGCTCTGGTACTTGTTGAATGGCCCCCATGTCCATGAGGGATGAGACTTGTTTTTGCACCTCTGCCCAATGATTTTTTGGCAGATCTGGCCAGCTGTTTGCCTTTGGCAGGGTATGAAAATGGAACTTGTAGCCTTGTGACACTATATTTAGAACCCACTTGTCCTGGCTTATAATGTGCCAATTTTGAGAGAAAAGTGCTAATTTTCCCCCTAATGGTGCTGCCAGGAGATAAGTGTTTGGTGCAGGCAGGGGGAAGTCATTGGGACTGTTTCCTGTATGGTTGTGATTTGTCTTCTCCAACTTTGGAGGTAGAAGTACCCCCTTGCTTTGACCTGTATGAACCTTGCGCCTGGGATCTGCCTCTAGGACATCTGGATCTGCCCCTTTGAGGTCTGTCTGACACAGGAAAGGACCAATTCTTTGTAGGCCAGTGTCTACTAAACCTAGGTGGCTGTACTTGTAAAAAATCTTTGACAGTATGCATAGATTTAGCTTTATCTTCCATTTTCTTTAACACCTCTTCTGACTTAACACCAAACAAAGTATCATGCTGTAAAGGTGCATCTAATAATTTAACTTTGACATGATCAGGCAGATTTTGTTCCTTTAACCAAGCATGCCTCCTAATTACAGAACCTGTAACTGTGGCCCTGCAGGAGGCCTCCAAAGAATCAAAACCACATTGCAAAGTATGCTTTCCAACTTGTTCAGCTGCATGCAATAAATCCTGCATTTCCTTGTTTTCCGCACATTCAGAGTTTAACATTTTCTGTTTAAGCAATGCCAGGACATGTTGCTGATATTTGAGCATATGAAACTGACAGTTTACGTCCCTTATAGCCAAGGTAGCAGATATGTAAACCTTTTTTTCCCATCTATCCAGTGCTCTAGAATCTCTGTCAGAGGGGGTATGGTTTTTTGCAGTGGAAGCCTTAACTCCTTTGGGACCCTGTGAAATAGTTTCTGGGTCTGTAGAAGGGTTTTTAAAAAGGAATTTATGAGAGTCCTGAACCCTGTAATATCTGTCAGGCTTAACAGGAGCTGGAGGTAAGGAGTCAGGGGTAAGACTAGACTCCAAAAACACATCATCTACAATGTCTAACACAGGTGGAATGGCTAGAGACCTGTGTTGAGGTAGTAAAAGGAAATCCCTGAGCCTCTTTTTAGATTCTGAAAAATCTTGGCTCTCCCAGTGGAAATGCTCCCTCATGGTATGCAAGGTTTCCCCAAAAGAATAGTCCTCTGGAGGAGAAGCTGAAGGTATAGATTCTTCAGCATCAGAATCCTCATAAGGGAGAAGAGAATATTCCTGATCAGAAGTGGGATCAGAAGAAATAGAAACCTGATCTGAAGATTCATAGTCAGTCTCTTGCCTAGGCCTCTTATCAGGAGGGGGGTGGGAACCCCTGATCAAGGTAATCAAGTCTTCGGCCATTTTGAGCATCTGTTTTTTGGGCATAGAGGCCTGTCCACGTGGCTCTTGGGTTTGTTTCTTTGCTTTAGAAGGTGCTTTAGTCTTTGCCTTTGAAGCTGAAGTCTGTTTAATGTTAAGATGTTTAGGTCTGAATACACCCTCAGAAACCAGTGCCTGCTCAGTGGCTCTGGACCCATCTGAGGGAATAGTATCCAAGGCTCCAATACCTTGAGTTTCCAGCAGCATGGCTGACTCCACGTGGGAGTCGGTAGCGGCCAGCGACTCTAAAGTAGCGGGCGTCAGGGGCTGCAAAAGCGCCTCACTGAGAACCGGCAAACCGGAGACTGGCTTAGGAGAAGCTTCGTCGTCAGTTTTGGACCTCGGTTATTTATCACTCTCCTTTTCTTTGCGTTTTTTGTGAACTCTGGTAGTCGGATGGCTATCCGACGACATTTCTGGATAATTAAACCAGCGTCCAAAATAGTTTAATTCAAAATCATACTGACGCTTAATAGTGCGTTAGTTAAATCTAGCACAAAACTGACAACCAGAAACGTTGTGATCAGGGCCTTGGCAAGGAATACAGTAAGAATGAAAGTCCTTATGAGGTATTTGCTTTCCACAAGAAATACAATTATTTACTTTTTCTGACATCAGTCTGGAGCAAGAAAAAAGTTTCCCCAATGGGGTACTTAGCTTTATTGAAGACTTCAGATCTGAAATTTGAACACAAAAATCTCAGGAGTCGGCCGACTGGCACTTGCGAACTGCTTCTGCTTTGGGCACCGTGCGGTATGAAAGACTGAAGAAAATAGCGTTGGCTGCTTCTTTTACACCCCTGATGACCTGACATCAGGGAAGAGGTAACAGCAGCCGACGCAGGACCCAAGACTTTGGAATTCAGTCCAGCTGAGGGCAACCTGCCAGCAGGATTACCCAAATGTAATGACTGCAACAGTGAAACATGAAGAACATCCCAGAGTTATACAGACCCATACAACATTTACTTATACAGACCCATGCAACATTTACTTTTATGCTGTACAAAAGTAATAGAGAAGGCTATATTGGATAAAGTTATGTCAGAATTGGAAAAGTTGGGACTTGAAACCATACATTAGCATGCATATGTTGAAAATAGATCTATAACTGTGTCTAACATGATGTTCTATAACAGTATAATAAGAACTATAAATGAAATGTTGTGTTTTTATATAATCTATATAGACTTAAATTCAATGCTTGTTAGGGTCATGCACAAAACACTGATCAATAAATAAGAACAACTAGGTATTGATGTACTGTTGATAAGATGGATGTAATCAGACAGCTGAAACTCTAGTTTACTGTCAGGGTGTTCCACAGGGCTCTGTCCTAGGTCCATACTTGTTTAGATTGTATCTTTCAGATCTATCTTTTCATCTGAAGTGTTCTACAGTCTGTATGCAGATAACTTGAAAATGGGCAAACTGATTGCACGTGTTACAGATAGGTCATTAAAAAATAAGCATATAAGATTTGGCAGACATATACTGAAAGGTAAATATTTAATACAGCATACAATGATTGAAACTGTAGATTCATTTAAGGACATGGGTATACGGGTGGATTCAGCTTTGAGTTCTTCTAGTCATATCAACCGATTGGTTAATGATTGTTATAGAACTATAGGTTGTATAAAAAGATTTTAAAGTTAGGAAATTAGAAATGATGAAATTATTGTTTGTTTGTTACATTAGACCCAAGCTTGAGTATGGAATAGATATATAGAAACCTTATAAGAAAATAAGCGTGAGTAAACTGGGAAACAATACAGAGGAAATATGCCAAGAACATCCATGGATATGAAAATTTAAGTTATGAAAAACTGAAATATCTGAACTTATACAGTGTCTCATAGATATTTAAGAGGACACCATTTTCAAGAATGCAGGGCATTTAAAAACAACTACCTCCAAGAATGTTTGAGGTTATCTAAAAGTAATAGGGAATCATCAGACAACCTATGGGGGAATATTCTATTCAAATGAGAAGTGTACTAATTGGTTCTTTGAGAGACTAGCTGATGCCTGTAATAGATTACTAACTTACATTAAAGCAAGCACTACTTTAGATATTTTCAAGAACAATTTGGAGGCTTATTATGGGAATAAGTGTTTTGATACAATGGCAGGTTAGAAGGGCATTATTGCCTCTTTTTGAATATTTGTATGTATGCATGTATGCATGCATGCTTGTTTTGATGGGAGTACCAGTGGGTTACTTAGTGAGATCATCATATGTTGTGGGTAGAGTGCTTTATTGGTATGCATGTTCACAGAACATTGGAGTCTTCAAGGCAACAATATTATTTTTGGTTTTTTTAAGTAGTAATACATAGTTTTCTTCATGTATTGCTAAACAGCTATGTTCTTCTGTGAAAATAGCACCTGCTTTGCATTTCCATTGGGAACTTCAGTCATGATTTGCTGTGATTCGTCTGCATTTCTACCTCTGTAAATGACAGCCACCAATACCTAGTGTCTTCTGTGATTCATCTGATTATACATCATTGCTGATTGTGAAATTACCTCATTTGGACTCTTCCAGGTATGCTGGTAGGTATGCAATTTTCCCAGGACTAGCAAAGGTGTTCTATTACTTGGTTGCTTCTGCATACCAGCCCCACTCAGCTGTAGTCTGTATTTATAAATACTATCAAATGTCAGTGATGAACTGCGGTGGTGGTGCTGCGGTAGCATTGTTGCCTAACAGTAAGACGTTGACCTCTTCGATTCTCAGCTAGAGCATCTTCTGTGTGGAGACATGCGTGAATGGGCGTACCTTCGTTGAAGGTTGTGCGTCAGAGCCGGCAACTCGGCATGTAAAAATCTACTGCCAATCATTAGCGGACCAGAGTTCCGCTGTGGCTACCCCTAACCGGGAAAAGCCGAAAGACACAACAACAATCAAATGTCAGTGATAAAAAAATCATAATGTAGGTCTGTTATTAATATGGTAAGCTGTTCATCACTGACATTTTTAGCCTTAATTAGTATAAATGGTTACTGGTCCTACACTTATTTTAAATTAGTTGCATTAAAAAAAAATTGCAAAGTACTTATTTCACACTTAAATCTACTGACAGAATTTATATTTGCAATAATACAGGTTGTCCCAAATAAATTTTCTTGGAGGTTAAACTTGACTATATGTTGTGGTATTATCCTGGCATACAGCAAATGTGGAACTTTTCAATCAGTTTCGAAACGTGCTGTGGGATGAATTTTACATTTATTAGATAGTTGCATTTTTTTATTCCCTTTCCTGATATCGGCTATGTTACTAATGATTTAATCAGAATACTGCCTCTTCCTAGTCTTAGCTTGTTGCTGAGCTCATGGAAGCAAGATATCATACCAACTCTTTAAAATAGACAAATGTTTCTCCATCAAAATGACCAAAAGGCATCCTTATTGTATACCAAGTAACATTTGCAGCAAAATAATTTCAAATTTACTGAATTTATGGGACAGGAGGCTTAGCAAGTTCTTGGCCAAAGTATGGGCTTGGTTTCTGTAGGTAACCATTGTTACCAGGGTGGGAGATTGGTATCATGGTTAAGACATTTACCTCACAGTAAAAAGTTACAGGGTTTGATACTCTATAAGGAAAAATTGATGAGGCTTAAAATGGTCCACAAGAGTCTCTAGCCTAGGTCTTATCTGTGACTCTGCATGTTTTCAGTGTTATGTAATTTCCTATCCATGAGTAAATATTGATCTGTCTTTGCATTTCGAACCACTTCTCCTTTCCTCCACATTCCTGTACAAACTGTAAGAGCATTTCATATTTGGATAATCTCATTTTTTTCATCTTGCTTTGTTAGCTTTGTTTGAAATGCCAGTAAATCGCTTATATTAAAAACACTTATAAGCAAACAGTTTTAACACATGGAACATTGCTTTCCTTGAATTTCTGTTATATAATATGCATACTACAATGTTCAAAATGATGTCTTAGTTTCTGTGGTTTAAATGTGTATCCTTTTTTCAGGTCTTTGGAAAGAAAACATGTATTTATTATTTTTCAATCTAATCCCAAACAGCTGATGTATGTTAGATTCAACTGATTGTGGTGAAGCAATAAAATGGTTAGCTGAAATTCTTTAAGTTTAGATTCATAGAAATTGCTATCATTTTCTGCACCCACCTACACAGAAGGAACAATAAAAGTCAGTTATACAGAGTTTCAGTTAGTATGAACGCAGTTTTGACACTTACACATCACTTCACTTACTATATAAAATGCAATGCTCAATGGGAAGCATGTAGCAGTTTGACAGCAGCATTTATAACAAACGAAACAATGATTCGACATCAGTACATAAGAGTCATATACATGTAAGTTACCACTTATTTCACTTTGGATCCCTTTTATGAAATGTAAACAGGGATGCGATTTTATTTACAGAAGCATCAGACTTCCAGTATTATGCTATTTTATGACTTTTTATTGATATATCTTATTGATCTTGCAATATGAAAGTAAGTGGAAGAAAATAAGATACTGCCTTGTACTCATTTACTAAACATTAATTAAACATTGGCAAGTAACAGCCTCTTATCAAAATTCAAATATATACTCCAATAATAATAATAACCACGAAGAACCAAGATAATAAAAAGGATCCATAATACAAATATAAATGCTACCTAAATAGGAAATGACAAATGGCTATAACGTAAGCTGAATACAGATAGTACATTAAAATGCAAATATGTTAGTAAAGTTAATCTGGTCTGCTCTATAGTCCAGTTTACCTTCATATTGTCGATCACGAAACCAGAACCACGAAACATTTAATATGTCGAATTTTGACATTTCTGGCTGCGCCACACCTCCACACCAGTGCTACCATGGCCATGGGTCAACAAGGGGGCGAGTTTGCCGTTCGGATATGTGGTGTTCACTGTTTTGGATGGTCGCACTTCAGTATTCGCGGAAGTGGGGTCGACCATATTGGGAACGGCGTAATGAAGTTAAACCCTATAGTCCAGTCAGGTTTACTTTTTAAACTGACTTTGTACTTTTCACCATTTATATATTCATGAGAATTACCTGGAGACCTCATAAGTTATAACTGTAAAGAAAATACTGGGTAACACTTTAAGCAGTTGTTTATCTTACACACACACACACACACACACACACACACACACACACACACACACATAAGTAGGCGTACCTAAAATGTTTGAAATACGTCACTAATATTGACAACAAAAGTTCATCAATACAAACATTGACATGTCACTATGTATGCACCGAGAAATACCTTTAAAATATGCAAACCATTAAAAAAAAACAGAAGCATTGTTTTTTACAGGGGGCAAGCCTCCTTTTACTTCAGCCACCCCCTGCTAATTGTATACACACTAACTCCAAAGATCATGCAGTCCCTAGGGAAGTGGCATATTTCTCAACCGCTGAGGACAATCGCTCTTATACACCTGTTGATCTTCTGTTTTGCTGACCAAACTATTTCAACAAAACAAATGGCAGCATATAGGAGCTTCAATCATTTTAACCAGTCTCATACATTTCAACCATTCATACAGATATATAAATAGATAGTATATGTATATATGTAATATGTTTATATATCTAATTTAATATACCAGAGATCAGTCAACTCACCAGTCACATAAGGGAATAATCTGAACAAATTTAATGCAAAATTCCCACCTGAAAGTTTAATGTAGAAGAAATAAAATGAGTAAGTAAGGTGAAGAGAGTTTAAGCCCTACTTCTTTCCCTATAGCTTTTCATGCGTGCAGTTTGTGAAGGAAAGAGACTGCAAGACAATTTAGCATGAGTACAGAGAACAGAATACTCTAGGGACTGAAGAATCTTCTGCATCTTGTTACATTTTGGAAGAAAAGAAAGCCACTGTCTCTGTTTTAAATAAATGATTATCGGCTATGAATATTAATCTCCATCCCAAATGTTGCAACAGAACAACAAAATCTAACATACAGACACAATTATTTTCTTTATTGCTGCATTTCTTTTTATTTGGCATTCGCCACACAGCTGTCAAGAATACAGTTTCACAAGATAATGTCACAATAAATTCATTAAGTTGAAGTATGCTACATGTATGATAGCATGTATGTTGTAAAGTGATGCAAAATGTTGCATACTGACTCTATATATATACAAGTGAGAAAATTGCCCTTATTGCAGGCACATGGAAGAAGGTAAGCTGTTTACTGTAAGGGGCAGGAAATATTCCATCAATAAAAGGTACAACTGTCTCTCCAAATGTGTAGTCTATTTGGCAACTTGTAGACTCTGTTCTTGCTTCTATGTCGGTAAGATGGACTGTAGACTCAGGGACAAAGTTTATGAGCACTTATAAAGTATTAGAAAATCCAAAGTGGAGAATGCTCTGGCAAAACATGTCCAGGAACATCCCCAGCATAGTTTTTGTTTCCGGATTATTGATCAGATTGAACATAAATGTAGGGGTGGATCTTTCAGTTTGTTGTTAGAAATTCAGGAGCTTCTGTGGCAAATAAGATTGAATGCTTATAGCCCACCAGGCTTGAATGATATGAGATCATTGGCCTGTGTACTGAGGTTCAGGAGTCTTCAGAGATAAACAGTATTCATGTTAATGTTTATAAAATCTATTTATCAATGTATACTATCAGTACAGATTATTATGTACATCAAACACAAGTTTAGACTAGATTATTAGTGATGACCCCATTAGGTCTTTGCACATTTATTTATTATATTATATTACTTATTCTTATGTTTTATGCTGTTTCACAGTTGCTAACATAGGTCTCTTTAAGACGTATATTCCTCTGAGCTATTTGTTGTTGGTCAATGTTTCTGCTTATTTCTTTTTATTATCTTTTTATTATTTATCATTCATTATTTTATAGTACCTGAATGATTTTTCTTAAATGTTTTAATGAATTTTAATACTTTTTGATTTAGTAATTTGTTATATTAGATGTTTGGCCTTTAATTGTTTAATCTCATTAATTGATTTAATCATGTAACCTAGGGTTAATTTGTGTATATAAGGCAATTGATTTATATAACATTCAGTATGAAGAAGTTTTATTCAATGAAATAAGATGAAACTGCTAACTTTACTGCTTTGGAAGTTTAATAAATTCCTTTTGTGGAGTACTTTGCAGCCAGCGTTTTTTTTTTTCTATTGCATTTAAGACTTTATATGACAATGTTAATAATTCCAGCTTGAGCCAGCAATTGCACATACATGTCATGTATATGCACAATAGGTTTTATTGTCATTTAAAAAGGTTTAATTATATTTATGGGGAAATCCCAACATATTATTATGTGTAAATATAACTAAATAAGTTCTATATCACTGTCATCAATATTGTTGAAAAGAAATCTTTTACAAAGAAGACTATATAATACATGTTTTAGTAAATCATCTACTTCTGGTCCTGAAAGCGTTGAAATAGAATGCAGCTTGCTTCATAAAATATGGGAATAAAACAGAATTGTTGGAAGGAATTAATGTCCTGGTTCTACATGACTTTGCCGAAAAATCTGCACGATTTTGCAGATGAATGGTTACTTGATTTGACTCCCTTTTATGTTAAAGTCAAAATTATTAGCATTAGGATAGATGTTTTGTGTACCCTACAATAAAAAAAGTAACAGTAAGAAGATATTTTAAATCTAATCAATTAGCAGCACAGATTTTTGAATGTCATCTTGTTTGAAATACATTTTATTATTGGAAAGTATAACTTTCTAGCAGTATAGATGATGATAATACCTGACAGAATGCGTGCAGTCATAAGAAAATGTTTACAGATAACCAAAGTAAAAAAAGTTAATTATTTTATCACCGTCATCATCATCATCACCATCATTATCTATATGTATGTGTAGAGGTTTATATTCATATTGCCATTCATTCCTTGTATGTAAGTTAATTTGTTGTCTTTTACAGGTATAAATTATATAAATGGACATATTTTAAATGTATTGTTCATGTGAACTTAAATTAAATATAGTTATTTGTCCTTTATATGTTTATTATTATTATTATAGATAAATGAATTTTTCTTTATCTTTTTAAACATTTTATTTGAAAAGTGCAAAACTTTTTTCTTAAGATATTTTATTGCCAGAAAAGTAACAATGTATGAAGAAGTCCAAACAACTCCAGAGCATCAAGCCATAAGAAACTCCACATATTCTCATATTTTGTAACAAGGCCAAATTTTCAACTTTATCTCTGTTTTACTATGTAATCAGTATAAAATTTCAGATTGTTCAGTTATTCCCATGTTCACTTGTAGCTGATTATCATTCTTTGTATATGTAATTTGCTGAAAGGATGCATTTTTCACATTTTATGTTATTAGCCAATATATGATTGATTGACTGACATTTGCAAAGGGGGATTTGACAATAAACATTGTATTTGAAAAAACTGCTGAATTTAGGGTTTTTCATAGTTATTGGCCAATATATGATTGATTGAAAATTATAAAAAATTATTTGATAATCAACATTATGGTTGAGAAGTATGTTAAAATTCTGTGTCTTTAATAGTAAACTCAGATAAAGATCTGAAGAAGTTTTTGGGAATGGAGTACTATGGTGTATTATATCATTTTTTTATTAATGGATATTAACTCCTGACTAGTTTTAAACGCTGACTTTTCTACTGATTATTAGCACAGATTGATTTTTCTGCAGGCAGTGTTGCAAGTTGCTTATGACTGAGACGGCACTAGAGAATGCAAAACTCTTTTTACTCAAGAGAATTTAGGAAAGAATTAGCAAAATTTTGGGGCACAAATATTATGAGTTAATGTGATAATATACTAGTACTGGGTATCAGTTCAGAAAATGGAATGTCATCACAGATATGGAAATTAAATAACTACTGCAAAGGCCACTGCCTTGAACTTATAGATGGACAACTTGTATTGGTATGTTGTCAAACATGAAAAATGATTTACTTGTTCTTTGTTATCTTTGCCCCATGTCCCTGATAACCATCAAGCCTTTTCCCATCAGTGTATCCATTTATTCCACATTACACTGCTTGGAGTGTTGGAGAGCATACCAGTTTTTCATTGGGCCATCATTCGAACATACATAGAGGGTGGATATATTTTACCAAGGGTCTTTATTTCCAATACTCCCATGACTGTTCTACCCTTCACTGTATCAGAGTGTGAATCACTTTGGAAAGCTCATTGATGCATATATACTTGTACACTCACCACCCTAGCAGTAGTG
>NC_056731.1:1508911399-1508963899 GCF_019279795.1 Protopterus annectens
TTTATCACTCTGTATGTAATTGTGGTTCATTTGACCTAAATACATTTAATAAAAAAAAAACAGCGGCACATTTGATTTGAAATACATTACATTAAAACTGCAAAACATATTTCAATGAAAATGTGACAAACAGTACTTATGCTTTCCAAAGTTTTTTTGAGGTGGAAAGCCCCACTACACTCCCCCACACATCCTTAACATAAATATACAAGCTGCACAATTGCACAACCATGGAGAAAAAGAGTATATTCCTCACACACTCAATCCCTGCGGACTCATTTCCACAAACCTCTAGACATGTTGTACAACATAACAGTGGGCATTAGCGAGGAACATATACAGATCAGTACTAACTTGCATTGCCACTCCTATTCTCCAAAACTACATCAGCTGTCATTTTCTTCAGACTTACATGATTTTCAATCAAATATGATTCACTCATTTGTGGGTTAGAGCAAATGTATCTTGTATCAACTGTGCCATTGTTTGTTTTTTCAATCAAACATGCTTTCAATCAAGTGAAAGATAACTCTCTCTCTTTACATACATATATATATATATGTATATATATATATATATATATATATATATATATATATATATATATATATATATATATGTATAGATACACACACACACACACACACACACACACACACACACACACACACACACACACACACACACACACACACACACACACTGTATATACACACATGCATACATTCCGGTCCTCTATGGAAAGTCAACTTCATATGGTTGAGACCATATGTTCAACTTTTTGAAAAGCTGAACCATTTGTATGGAGATTGTGCTGCAGTAGGGATTGGGAAATGTATCCTTTACCTCACTGTAGTGCAATCTCAGACTTGGTATGCATAATCTGCATAGGGTATGGGGGGTAGAGCTCCCCATATGTATGGTCCAGGGGGGCTTGCCCCTCCCTGAAAAACATAGATTTTTGTCATTTAATTTTTTTGACTTTTCAGAAAGTCGAATGTATGATTTCGACCATATGAAATTCGACTTTCCTAAGAGTCTAGCTTGTGACATAGACCCATATATATCTATCCCTTTCTCTATATCTACCTACTGGTCCTACCTTATTTAATAATTTCATCATCTCCTGTAACCAGACTTCTTCTGTGGCAATCAGGAATAATCACCCGTTTGGAAATATATACATTCTCTTTTTGGGGTGGTTGGTTCCCATGTCCCTCCTGCACACTTCTTGAGGAATAATCACCTGTTTGGAAATGTATACATTTTCTTTTTCGGGTGGTTCTCTTGTCCCTCCTGGGAAGAGGAAGTCAGCAAGACCCCTACTTCTGTGAACTTCACAGACCTAATCACAGACAATGGGGGCAACTTGCGATAAATATAGCTAGGCTTGTAAGGGCTCTAGGGCTGTTAGCCTAGTAACCTCCTATGTACCTATGAACCAGTCGAACATCCAGTCCTCTTCTCAACTACTTTCCTTCCTACTTCATTGTTCTTTCAAGTTTCACATACTTATTTCTGTATGTTTCTCTCCAAGCTTCCTATGTATTAGTGCTGTCCCAACTTCCCTTATCTTACCCCACTTTTTCTTAAGTCTTATAGGTTCATAGGTAAGTACTAAGCAAGCTGCTCTTGCACATCATTTTAAGTCTAGCCATTTTCCCTTTTGTACTCAAAATAACCTATTTCATTTGGTTATAGCTTAGTATTACCCATCCCATGGTCAATAATTATATATTACCCCAATAAAAATAAATGGGAAAAGAACATAGATAATTTGAGGGGACCCAAGCAAGGGATAAAGCATTTAGGAGCTGCATCTGTCCATCAGTAGTACAGTGGGCAGTCATGGCAAATGTTTCTGTTTACCATCCATAGATCTTAGTTGCTGTTTAAAATTGACAGGGATGAACTTTATTTTATGTAGATGGGGAGCCCATTTCTCAACAGTGATATCCTCTGTGAAATATACCTGTGCCTCCACGCCATTCTATTGATGTTGCAGAAGAGGTATTTCTGATGCCATTTGATGTGCTGAAGGGTAGTACATCAATCAGTAATGAGTCAGAGGATGCCTTGTATGCCAGACACAGGTCACCTCTTAACTACTTGTTGGATACCAAGTTGTTCCATTTGTCTGGAGAGATACATGCCAAAGAGGGAATTATATCCCATGATTGCCCTAATGAGGGCTATAGAAAGGGGTCAATGGCATCCCTAGATCTAAACACAATCTTTTTGTTCATAAGCTGTTCTTATAACAATAGACACAGTTTGGTCACAAGTCGTGTCACTCTCCACATAAGTTCTCAAATCTTGAACAACTGGGTCACCTTGTATTGTCAATGTAATATTTCCCTTTGGTAGGTGACTTCCCAAAGGATACAATAATGCATTTTTTGGCATTTAATTTTAGACCATGATTTTGACACCAGCTATTTATTTAAGACAAACCTTACTGTTTCATTTTACAACTAAATGAGGTCCATCCTCATTTATTGGCAATATTCTTACCCCATGGGCTCTGTTGATTTGCTTTTCTAGCCATTCAATGCTCCTTAGTATCCTGTAAAATCCAGTCCTCTACAAATCTATTTATCTTCTTCCCTACCAGGACCTCTTTCAGGACAATAATTTTTACATTTTCTCAATGAGATCTATACTCCAGATTTATTTGTTTATCATTTAACAAGTCTATAGAGTTCTGCACTCTCTTAAGCTCTTATTCCTTTCTCTGTATTATTCCTTTCATTCTGATTACTTTCATATGCAGCAATTCCACACCAATCCATGTTTTAAATTGTCCTAAATAGCTTTTCCTACCTCTGTTTGTAGGGCTGCCATCTCTTTGCTTGCACCTTCCAAATGCTGCAGGATACCATCATGTTATTCTTCCATACGTACCACAATACTTCAAAACAGACTCCTCCCCCTCCTTTTCAAAACTATGAAATCACCTACTTGATTATTCTATTTTGGGCACTTTTCCACTTGTCCGACAACTGAAGTATTTTTATCTTACCCAAGAGTAGAGACATGGAAATAGCTGGTCATCATCTAATAGCTCATGTAAGTCCCCAGCATTGTAGCCTGATTAACTTTCAGCAATGTCCTCTTGTTATTTACTTTCTATAATAGCAGATTCCTGACTCTATTCATATTCAAAATCATTTGTCGTTGTGAGGATTATAGTGGTAACATTCTATACAGAGTAGGACAGAATTTTCTACCCACTGTAGCAATTCCTGGCTCATCATTATTTGTGATTCCAGGAATTTCCAAGTGAAATGAAAGACATAATGCCTCCAACATACCCAGGTTTGGCACAGTTGCTTCTCACAGTGGGCAATACCTTGCATATATTCTGCAGTAGGCATAACGCTGCATTTTCAGGAGGTGTTCAGTCTAACTCAAATGGTTCTTCTCAAGCCTGAGAATGGGACGCTTTACTCCAAGATCCTCCTGTCTTGATAAGCTTCTCATTCTGTAATGTAAAATGAACCTAGCAACTCTGTGAAGGAATCACATTTCTGCAACTTGTATCTATGATCTTATCCTTTCAGCCTCATTCCAAATTTCTTGACAATAGCTGAAGACAGGGACACACACTTGAAAGCATGCTAATAGCTAATAGCTAATAGCTTTGTCCTATTTCTTAGCTCTCACCTCACCACAAAATCTGGGCACACTGCTTTCAAAACTATTGCTGCTGTACCATTCCACATCTCAACCTCCTGATCTCATAAACCATCACTCTTCAACAAGACCCAAATATACTTAACCCCTACAATTGTTTAATATATTACTTCTTTCTTTTCTGTGAGAGAACCATGTCCTCTAATTTGGAGGTACTGATTTTCTTCTTACCCACTTCATGTTGCCTCTTCCCTCAGCTGTACCTTGAAATTCTGTCCATAACAAAACAGAAGACTAAGAAGAAAGGCATCATGAACCCTTGTTGAAGTATTTTTCCATCTTAAATGTATTTGACTTAATTGGAGTAGATAGCTGAAGAGGCTTGGCAGAGAAGCATTTTTACTAGCTTAGATATTCTGCTGGTGAGGAGAATGGTTTACAGCCAAAAGACTATTTGGACTAGATGAAGATTGATAACATTAGAAGTTCATACCATTGCCTATCCTGTTTCAATCCTTATAGACAGGTCAGTCATGGAATCCCATGATCCCTTTCTTTGGAAAAAGTCACACATTACCCCTCTGCATAAAGGAGGAACTGTGACCAACACTATCAACTTTAGACCTATAGCAATCTTATCACCATCTCCAAAATACTAGAAAATGTATTCAAAAACAATTGCTATGCTATCTCCTGCAGTAAGAACTCCAGTCCTCTGACACCACATGGCTTCCATCCTTCCCATAGTACTAATCCTACACTTCAAACTTTTATAGATACTGTCAATAAAGCTAGAGGTAATGGTAAACTAGTCTCCTTTTTATTTCTATGGTTGACTAATGCCTTCAACACAGTTTGTCACAGCAACCTTCTACTTTGAATGGCCTCATTAGACCTCTCTCAGCCCACCCTTCTGTGGTTTAAAAGCTACCTGTCCAATAGGTATTAGTCAGTAAAATGGAACTTTATCCTCTCTCCATACCTTCTAGTTACCAACAGTGTACCATAATGCTTTTTCCTTGGCCCCCTCCTCTTTAACATTCTCACCAACACCCTCCACACATCGACACAACCGGTCTCTAATATAGTATGCAGATGACTCAACACTCATTTGCACATCTAACAAAGTTGTATGCCTTCAAAAAAAATACTCAGGAAGTTTTAACAGCAACTGAAACTTGGCATCGTAACTCACAACTCACAACTCATGCTCAACCCTAAAAAAACAATATTTTCCCCCAGATGCCAATCCCTGAATAAAACAAAACGTGAAGTCCTCTCTCTCTCACTCTCTTGATAATACAACCAGTAAAGTCACTTCTTATAGCAAATTATTAGGGATGATAGTTGATGATAATCTTAAATTCAGCCTGCATATACATATACAAAATTGCATAAGAAAAACTCATAAAAAAACTAGGGATGCTTTATAGTGCCTAAAACATTTTCATTGATGCAGCTAAAGCTACACTTGCCACTGTGCAGTGGTGCAGCAGTAACATTGTCACCTCACAGCAAGAGGTTCTCCGGTTCAATTCTCGGCTGGAGTGCCTTCTGTATGAAGTCTGCATGTTCTCCCTGCATTCATGTGGGTTTACTCCAGGTGATCCAGTTTCCTCCCACATTACAAAGACATGCACCTGGAGCATCTCTCCCTAAGCCTCCACTGAAAATTGGCTTTGTTCCATGTCAGACTTCCCCGGTAAACAAATGTAAAATAAATAAAATAAAATAAAAAATACTAATCTCCTCCCCACACTTATTCATGGTGCTCCCATCCTTACTAACCTTCAGATATCACAAAAATCAAAACTTAAACAATGATATACCAAAGTTGCCAAATTTGCAGCAAATGCACCTTTCAGAACCCACCACTGTATAGCACTAAAAAGCCTAAACTGGTTAGAACTACCAGATCAACTGACATACACACAACTTCTTACAACTTATAAAATTATCCAGAATCCATATGCCTGTCCCGCACTAAATAAAATTTTACCCAACTATGTTCCTAGTCGACCATTACAATCCACTCACCAAAACTTCCTGTTTGCCCACAAACCTATGATATTTGCTGGGCATTGTCTGTACTCATAAGATATTACTAAGGCCTAAAACTCCTTATCTCTATCCATCAGGTCAATATCTTCCCTCTCATCCTTCAAAACTATTCTGAAGGACTTTCTAACTAAACGCTGTCTCTTTTCTTGCTTGGCACCATTATAGACTATATCCTAAATGTGAACAAATACCTATTCATACCTTACATCTCCTTACTCTCCCTTCTTCACTCACTTCCTTACTTCTATCAATTTCAATACCCTGGCTTTTTCAGTAAATATACTATAAGCCTGCTTTTCTCTCACTTCTTGTAGCAATTCCTGTTTGTATTATAGTAACTTACCTTTAATTTCTCTATAAACTGGCTAATCTTTCTCTAACTATTAAATTATTGACATATAATTGTATCTGTTCTTAACCAATGCTTTCATATGTTTAATGTGATATAATGATATGAACTGTATTTACTTTTTGAATTATTTTAAAACATTATTGTTCTTAAAATGTTTTGTAATACTTTGGAGCGTTTCTCACAGTCCTCAGCTGAATGTGAGCTCCTACCCAGTCTGACTTTCCCAGTAATAAAATATAAATAAAATAAAATAAATACATATATTAGCCAAGTGGTGTGTGCTTATCCAATATGCACTGGGAAATGAGGTGCAAGAGTGAGAAGAAAATACCAAGCATGCATTCTACAATTGTGAGGATGATAAATGTACCAGGATGCCCTGATCTTCTTTTCATACACTTCCTTCAACTGTTTATTCTAAAGAAGTTTCCTTTTGGGACTCTTGTCTTAAAGGATGCGTTAGAGAGGTGTTGCGGAAAGTGAGGAAGATAATCAAAGAGGAGCTCTGGGACATAGATGATGGCAGACTGCTGTGGTATTAATCATAAATAAATAAACAAACAGATAAAGGAATAAAAACAAAGGAATAAAAATAAGGGTGGATTAAAACCGTTTTGCAAAATTTATCAAAGGAAGTCATGAAGTAATACCAGTTCATTTGAAACTGGAAGAAAACATTTAACAATTGCAAAATATAAACTCAGTAAGATCTAGTCTACAAAACATTTGAATTCTATGATTATTACATATATTCTTATCAGTCATGCATCTTCCTATCTATTAAATCAAAATATCACTGTGGTGGAAGAAATAATCACAGAAACGAATGCAATGATGAGGAAATAAGCCATGAGTTGTGTGTAAGTGAATATAGAAATCTTGGCCTTGGACAATGCAGCTTTAACCTGTGCTGCAGTAATGCTGGGTGCCTGGGATTCTTTTGGTATTGTGATTGGTCCTTTGGGGGTGGAGGGGTAAAGTTGGGACTGAATCTGCTGGCCGGTATGTTGGCAATATCTGCTGGCTCAGTATAGCAGGTACCATTGTGCAGTAAATCAGAGCAAAGCTGGGTATTGCCATGGTGGTTCTTAATATAACTATAGAATGCTTCGAGATTGTTTTTAGTGTTTGCTGCAATTCTGCCTTCATATCTGGCTTTAGAGGATTTGATGAGGGATCTCAACTTTTTGTTGAGGCTAATAAGGGAGTTTTTCCAGTCTTGGGATTTCACCTTTTTCTGCAACAGTTTCTTCCTTCTGTTGTAGAGTTTATTAATGGCAGGGGACCACCATATTTGCTTCCTTTTTTTTGGAGGAGAGCATCCTGGTTCTGTTGGGTATGGCTAGTTCCATGTATTTATGTACATATTCGTACAGTGCATTGGTGTATGATACAGCTGTCATGCAGCTATTTTACATTGGCATGGATGCCATGAAGTTAGCCACCTCTGTTTTTAGGAGCCCAAAGTCAGCATTGGAGAAGTTTTTCAAGGTGGTTACCTTTGCGGAGGGTGTGGGTGAGATGTGGATTTCCATGGTGATTAGTTTATGGTCAGATCTGACCCAGGATGGAATGACTACTGGTGTAGAGCAATGGTCACCCATGTTAGTAATAACCAGGTCAAGGATGTTGCTTCTTCTAGTGGGGGTCAGAATGAGCTGGTCCAGGGCTTTGGAAATGATGAATTCTAGGAAGTGTTGGGCCAGTGTATTGGTGCATGAATAGTTTCCCAGTTGATAGAGGGGTAGTTGAAGTCTCTTAGTACCAGAGTGTTGGGTTGGACCTTGATAGATTCCAGGGTGCTTAGGAACGTGTAGTGAGAGTCTAGGGACATGGTTGGGGACCTACAGCAGGCAATGACCTAGATCGCCATCTTACCCAGTGTTAGTTGTACCTGAAGTATCTCAGATGCATTATGCTGGGCTACTAGTCTAGAGGTGTGCATATCATTTATGAATATGGAGACACCACCACCTTTGGAGCTATGGTCCATGTTTCAGGGCCGAAAGGTACAGAATGAGTTATAGCCTGGTAGTGCATGGGTGCTTTCTGCTGCTTTAAACCAGGTCTCTGTTACAGTACAAATGTCGATGTTCTCCATTTTGAGGAGTGCTTCAAGCAAGTGCATCTTGAGATTTAGACTTCTAGCATTGAGCAGCATGACCCTCAGATTGCATTTATTTATAGCTGTTATGGTGGTAATTTGGTCTTTGGAACACCGCCTAAAAAAGGCACTATAAGGGTGGCAAGAGCCTTAGCCAGTACCAGGAAGCACAGGGGTGACAGATGCAGGCCATCTCTGGCAAAGCATCAAGGTCTGTCAATCATGTCATCCCAAGCAGACAGATACTGGATCCCCTTAGAATGACACCAGAAACTTAGCCAATTGTTGAAGTCAGTCATTTATTGTTTGTACTGCGGTATCATTCTGGGTGATGGTAGGATACTGCTCAGTGCTAGGGTCATACCTGCCTGGGCCACATAATCTGAGAGCTCCACCATGCCTCTTTTCATGTAGTCCAGGGAGGTGCATCTCAGGTCATTCACACCCACATGGACAATGGCAGAGTCATACTTGTACTTGTTGTGGAGTGACCTGAGTGCATGTATTATGTGTCGGATTCTAGCACCTGAAAGACAGCTGACTGTTACCTTCTCCTTATTCAACCTAGTGAGTGGGACATCTGTGTGCCTCACTATTGAGTCAACTATGACTAGTGTACTGGGCAAGGTGTTTAGCCTTAGGGACTTATGTTGAGAGGCACACTGTGGAGGTGAGATATGTGTCCTGTGGCTTGTGCTGTGTTGTGAGTGTGTTTCTGTCTTGGAGGTCTCTGTGCAAAGGTGGGTATGTGGTTTGTGTTTTTATGTGTGAGATGTGATGGTGGGTGTTTTGGAGGGCTATGTGTTCCATGTAGTGTGGTGCAGGTGTTGACCTGTTCCTCTTGACCAGCAAGTCCAGTCTTGGCTGGAGAGTGCGTAGCTCCCAATTTGGTGATATACGTGCATCTCTCACAAGTCTGAGTGTTGGGAGGTAAGAGGAAAGTGCTGCCTGTGTACATGAGGCAGTTGTTACACTGCCTCAGAATGCCCAAGTGTGCCAGGTTAATAGAAGAAAGCACAGGGAACTGCCTTTTAATCATGCCAGGAAGGGTGGTCATAACTACTAAGTACTGGAGCCATTTCCGTGAAGAACAACTACTGCTGATGGCACTTAGGTGTGCAACAATAATTGCTACAAAAACCTGTTGAAGTGCAAAGTGATTAAGTTATTTCAAGTGCAAGAGAGATAGAACTAGCAGGATTCAAGGGAAAAAACTGAAGAGCAGACTCTCTGGCACCAGTAATAGTTTACCTCAGCTCTGCGCCACTAGGCGGAACTTAAACAAGCATAAACCCACGGAAATGTGGGCTTTTGAACCAGAAAATTGAAAGGGATAGAAAAACTGCTCAAACGGCCAACAAACTGCAATTTCTGGGCCAGAAAGCACTTCTCTTGTGGCAGATAGGCTACCTAGTGCTTACCACTCCTGCTGAGAAGCTAGTAGGCTCCCCTCAAACACAGAAAGGCTTGGGGGTTCAGAAGCTTACAAACAATCCTGGATACAGCAAATCTGTATCTGGACTAGACTAGTTTCAGGAAAGGTGAAAAATAAGAGCAAATGTGAGCTTTTAAACCAGAAAGTTGAAAGGGATGGAAAAACTGCCCAAACGGCCAATAAACTACAATTTCTGGGCCAGAAACCACTCCTCTTCTGGTAGATAGGCTACCTAGTGCTTACCACTCCCACTGATAAGCTAGAAGACTTCCCTCCTACACAGAAATGCTTGGGGGGCTCAGAAGCTTACTAACAGTCCTGGATACAGCAAATTTGTATCTGGACTAGACTAGTTACAGGAAAGGTGTGAAACAAGTGCAAACACCGGCTTTTTAACCAGAAAGTTGAAAGGGATGGAAAAACTGCCCAAACGGCCAATAAACTACAATTTCTGGGCCAGAAACCACTCCTTTTGTGGTAAATAGGCTACCTAGTGCTTACCACTCCCACTGATAACCTAGAAGGCTTCCTCTCACCATAGAAAGGCTTGGGGGGTCTCAGAAGCTTACAAACAGTCCTGGATACAGAAAACCTGTATCTGGACAAGACTAGTTACAGGAAAGGTGGGAAACAAGCTTAGAACTTTTTTTTACAGAAAAGCAGCTAAAACAGCAGTAAAAACAATTTAAATGCAATGCAAGCTAGCACACTTGAGTGTGTAGCAATATTAAAGCAAATATAGTTTAAATAAATGCAATTAAGTTAAAAACAACTAAAAACAAGTGCAGAAAGCAGTAAATTAGGAAAAAATCAAAATGGAGGCACTTAGAGTATCTCTTTCCCCTTCCTGATGCTCTTGCAGTCTGCAGGACACCAAAACTGGACCCACGGAGCTTAAACAAGAACAAACCCATGCAAATGTGGGATTTTAAATCAGAAAGTTGAAAGGGATGGAAAAACTGCCCAAACGGCCAATAAATTATAATTTCTGGGCCAGAAACCACTCCTCTTCTGGTAGATAGTCTACCTAGTGCTTACCACTCCCACTGATAAGCTAGAATGCTTCCCTCCAACACAGAAAGGCTTGAGGGGCTCAAAAGCTTACAAACAGTCCTGGATACAGCAAATCTGTATCTGGACTAGACTAGTTTTAGGAAAGGTGAAAAATAAGAGCAAATGTGAGCTTTTAAACCAGAAAGTTGAAAGGGATGGAAAAACTTCCCAAACGGCCAATAAACTATAATTTCTGGGCCAGAAACCACTCCTCTTCTGGTAGATAGGCTACCTAGTGCTTACCACTCCCACTGATAAGCTAGAAGACTTCCCTCCTACACAGAAATGCTTGGGGGGCGCAGAAGCTTACTAACAGTCCTGGATACAGCAAATTTGTATCTGGACTAGACTAGTTACAGGAAAGGTGTGAAACAAGTGCAAACACCAGCTTTTTAACCAGAAAGTTGAAAGGGATGGAAAAACTGCCCAAACGGCCAATAAACTACAATTTCTGGGCCAGAAACCACTCCTTTTGTGGTAGATAGGCTACCTAGTGCTTACCACTCCCACTGATAAGCTAGAAGGCTTCCCTCCAACATAGAAAGGCTTGGGGGGTCTCAGAAGCTTACAAACAGTGCTGGATACAGAAAACCTGTATCTGGACAAGACTAGTTACAGGAAAGGTGGGAAACAAGCTTAGAACTTTTTTTTTACAGAAAAGCAGCTAAAACAGCAGTAAAAACAATTTAAATGCAATGCAAGCTAGCACACTTGAGTGTGTAGCAATATTAAAGCAAATATAGTTTAAATAAATGCAATTAAGTTAAAAACAACTAAAAACAAGTGCAGAAAGCAGTAAATTAGGAAAAAATCAAAATGGAGGCACTTAGAGTATCTCTTTCCCCTTCCTGATGCTCTTGCAGTCTGCAGGACACCAAAACTGGACCCACGGAGCTTAAACAAGAACAAACCCATGCAAATGTGGGATTTTAAATCAGAAAGTTGAAAGGGATGGAAAAACTGCCCAAACGGCCAATAAATTATAATTTCTGGGCCAGAAACCACTCCTCTTCTGGTAGATAGTCTACCTAGTGCTTACCACTCCCACTGATAAGCTAGAATGCTTCCCGCCAACATAGAAAGGCTTGAGGGGCTCAAAAGCTTACAAACAGTCCTGGATACAGCAAATCTGTATCTGGACTAGATTAGTTACAGGAAAAGTGGGAAACAAGCCCAAACATGGGCTTTTAAACCAGAAAGTTGAAAGGAATGGAAATAACTGCCCAAACGGCCAATAAACTACAATTTCTGGAGCAGAAACCACTCCTCTTGTGGTAGATAGACTACCTATTGCTTACCACTCCCAACTGTTGGGTTAGAAGGCTTCCCTCCAACACAGAAAGGCTTGGGGGGCACAGAAGCTTACAAACAGTCCTGGATACAGCAAATCTTTTTTTTACAGAAAAGCAGCTAAAACAGCAGTAAAAACAATTCAAATGCAGTGCAAGCTAGCATGATTGAGTGTGTAGCAATATTAACGCAAATACAGTTTAAATAAATGCAATTAAATTTAAAAAATGACTAAAAACAAGTGCAGAAAGCAGTAAATTAGGAAAAAATCAACATGAAGACACTTACAGTATCAGAAAACAATGCCAGCAGATATATAAGTAATTCAGTCAAGCAAAAATTAAGACAGTGCAGAACTCTGAACAGTTAAAAAGTACAAAAATATACTTATCAGCTCTATATTTCCAGATTGTTTGAGAAGCATACTCAAGTCAGAACAAAAGGAGATTCTAGCAGTGGAAGTACAACATAGAAAATACACCTCAGGCAATGACAAACAGTTAAGATAGGCTGGACCAACAACCCCCACCTGAAACTAGCTTCTGAGCTACCCTGAGAAACAAAGTTGAGATAACAACAAAGGACAGACACAATACAGAAAATATATAAATAATAAAGCAAATATTTAAATACAGCACAGTGAACCTCTGAACCTATGAACAGTGCAAACTGAGCTGCAAATGTGCACTTATCAGTTTGGAATATAAGATAGGAAAAGGTTCCAACTCTGCTCACAGTCAGGAGAATTTAGGTCTCTGCTATATCAGCTCTGTACAAATTAACAGAAATGCAGTGCTCTGAATACTTCATGGACTTAGGGATATCAGGGTTTGATGAAGGTTTGTCCACAAAAACCCTAAATGTAAAATAACTGCCCTGAATCACAAGTGCTAAAACCAAAACTGAGATGCAGAGAATAGCAGAAAAATTTAATCAGGCTACTAACAAGCAGTAATAAGTGCAGAATAAGAGCAGCTGAACACTTAAGAGCACACAGAACAGCAAACTAATGTAATAAAGAAAGTAGCAGACAGTTGCAGTAAGAACAGCTGAATAAACTATTTTTTTTTGCTAGTGGAGAGGGATGGAATACAGCACAATTAAGAGACTACAGGGTTGCCCTTCCCAAAGGCTCTGTCTGTGCACAGTAGATAAGTTTGAAGAGATGGGACTCATAGGAGTGTCTGAAATCAAAATATGATCTCACTGTACTCAGTTGAGTGAGCAAATGAGATGGACCCTGGAGGAGTGTTCAAACACAAATTTACAGAAGGGGTGGACAATTCAAAAGCCACCAAGATTAATACCACAACAAGAACAGGCAAGGTGGGTGAGAAACTAACTGTAGAGAGACTGAGAGACCACAATATTCAATGAAACAAGTAAATAAACAGAAAAATAAAATGCATTACTATCTGTAACACTGGGAGTTTATACTTAATTCAGCTTGTAATACACTTGATTGCATGTAGATAGCAGCCAGGCAAACAACTCAGATATTTAAGCAGAAATAAATTTCACTTATAAGCACAGAGAAACCCTCTAGGCTAAGAGTTAAACACCGAATATCAAAGAAGTGAAAACAGCAATAACCCCCACTGAAACTAGTCTGCTACACTTGTAGCAAGGTAACTACAGAGAGACTGAGAGACCACAATATTCAATGAAACAAGTAAATAAACAGAAAAATAAAATGCAGTACTATCTGTAACACTGGGAGTGATGACTAGACATCTATCTCCAAAATGCCTAACTCTTACCTCCAGCAGATAAGGAATAATTAAGTTATAGGGCCCTCACCTTATGAAACAAATGGGCTAACTGAGGACTCAGACAAGGCCTAAGAAGTGAATCAGGGATTAAAAAATGACGGTACTAAGTTGTACCAGGAAATAAACTCAGCAGTTGAAATTAAGCATAACAAAATACATTTTTTTCAATTAGGTTTCATAATAGTACAATGCATATTTCTTTTTAAAACATAATGGTCTGAACCAACTTATATATTTTATGTAATGCAGTAAGTAGCCTATTCACATTCATTAAATGTTATTCCCACTCAAATTTAGGACAAGCAAGCATGAAAATTCTAGTAATGATTTATATTCAAATTAATATGGAAGACATAGCAGATACATTTTAAAGATACACAAGAACTGAATGTTCCCAATGGCATATGAGTCCGTCTGAAAAGTATAAAGGCTTAATTTTGCTCTAGTTAAAGAAATGATGCTGTCATTAAACTTTCCACCAAAGTACATCTTCTTTCTTCTAAATGATATACTTACAAAGTAAATATATTTCAACTTATGTACCAGAAATGGGATCCCTAGACAGCACACAACTGAGCATTCTCAAAGAAAGAAACTGATACATATATACATATGCTTGTATTTAATTGTTTTACTGCTCCCAGTGACCCAGGGAAATTTCCTAGTTTCCTCTCATCCTTTCATCCTGGGGCACAATAGGAGCACATGAGCTAGCTGGCAGGACAGGTAGGACATATGGAGATAAAAAAAAAACTGAAGTATAGAATGCATGGTAACAATTAATCTACAATCTATAATTATGTACAAAAATACCATTCTCCTATATTTCCCTGTGAAAAAAATAAAACAATAAATGTCACAGCCTAATAACTTTGTCATGCTCAAGGACTAAATCTTGGATGAAACGCTGCTATGATACAGTATAACAAATTGAGTCTGTAGATATCAGTACGACAAAAGTTGGGGAATGGCACAAAGACATTTATGCCACAGTGAAAAGAGAAAAGGAATCTCTTGAAACAAATTCAAAAACAGCAAGTTATACTTGCTTTGCACTGATCACATATTTGGATTTAATTTAAATACAGTATACTGCAAAAATACTTCCAGCCATTTGTTAAACAAAACAAATTATTCTTATATTGGAAACAGACTTGGTATGAGGAACAGCAAACTTTTCTTCCCTTGAAACACCCATATATTAAAAATGCATCTGGCAACCCATTTAACTACAAGAGACATGATATGATGTTTTCATAGGTTCATAGGTTAGTACTAGGCTAATGGCCCTGGAGTCAATACAAACCTAGCCCAAGAATATTCACATTCATCCTGTTCTTGTGCCCCTATTGAGCAAGGCTGTTGAGGTGATCCCTGAGGTGAATTTCCTGTTACCCATCCACTTGTCAAGATTTCTCTTGAAGAGGGCTAGTGAAGTACTCTGCTTGATATGAATGGGAAGTTTATTCCATAGTATGGGAAGCCTCTTGGTTGGGAACCTGTCCCTACAGCAGGTTCTGTTTATTGTGGTGATGAGGTTGAGGTCTTTGGAGCATGTGGTACAGAGGGATAGAGACTTTTGCAGATGAAGCATGTCTAGCAACATTGGGTCAGATATGGCTTTGTATGCCAAGCAGAGATCACCTCTAAGTAGGTGATAAGAGACGGAGTAAAGCTGGAGTGTTTTGTGTGTGTCTGCCTAGGGCATGTGTTTGAGACCTAGGATCCACTTTTTGAGGAATGTTTGTGGCCTCTCCAGTTGTTGTAGGTGTTTAGTGAGGTACATGCCAAATGGGGCATTGTACTCTATAATGGGTCTAATGAGGGATGAGTAGAAAGGGATTATGACTTCTTTCTTCCTGGACGAGAAGCCTTTTGTAATGAGGTGTGCCACATAGAAGGATTTTCTAACAACAGTGGCCACATGGTTGTCGAAGGAGAGATTGCTATCTACCTGTGTCCCTAGATCTCTTATCATGCCTTGGGAGTTGAGTGGGCTACCGTCGATGTGGTAGTTTGTGGGTACCATGTTTTTCCTGAAAGGAATGATGATGATGCACTTTTTAGCACTGAGCTTAAGACCATGGTTCTGGCACCAGTCGTTGGTCTCTGTGAGGCCTTTGTGTAGGATGTCTGCATCTGCTTGTGAATCAATCATAGCTCCCAGTTTGCAGTCATCAGCAAATTTGGCTAGCCAGAGGCCCTTGGTGTTGGTCTGAACTTCAGAGAAGTAGATGCCAAACAGGAGAGGACACAGAACAGATCCCTGTGGGACTCCACTTGTAACTTCCCTGTAGTCGGATTTGGAGTCCGCTACTTTCACCATGTGGGTTCTGTCCATGAGCCAGTTAGCAACCCATCTTGTGATGTAGGGGTTAATGCCTAGGTTAGTGAGTCTATCAATGATTCCTGAGTGGGGGATGGTGTCAAAGGCCTTGGCTAGATTGAGGTAGGCTGTATGGACTACCTTGCCATCATCGACTGCTCTAGTGACAGATTTGAAAAAGTCTATCAGGTTGAGCAATCATGATTTGCCCTTCCCAAATCCAAACTGTGAAGGGTCTGGGGTTTGAAGGTTCCCAATATCTCTATTTATGAGGTCCATAATGATGCGCTCCATGGCCTTACAGATCAGGCTCGTTAGGCTGTTGGGGCAGTAGTTACCTGGTTAAGTAGTCGCTCCCTCTTTGTGGAGTGGAATGACTGTACCTGTGTGCCATTCTGTCATAAAAAAGCCTGAAGTGAGGCTGTGGTTGAACAAGGCACTCAGGTATGGTGCCAGTTCCCTTTGTAATTCATGTAGAACACAGACAGGTATATTAGCAGGTCCATTGAAAGCTGTAATTTTGGCTTTGGACAGTGTGGCTTCTACCTGTGCAGCCATGATATTAGGGATTTGGCATTCCTCGGATATTGGGATGGGAGCTCTAGGGGGCGAAGGTAGGGTAAAGTTTGCACTAAATCTGTCGGCCAAGCTGCTGGCAATATCTGTTGGCTCAGTATAAGTGGTGCCGTTGTGCAGTAGTTCAGAACACATCTGCGTATTGTTATGCAGATTCTTGACATAGCTAAAGAATGCCTTGTGGTTATCTTTAGTATCTGTGGCAATTTTGTTTTCATAACTAGCTTTGGAGGATTTGATGATGGATTTCAGTTTTCTGCTGAGACTTACAAGGGAATTTTACCAGTCTTGGGACTTTACCCTTTTATTCAACAGTTTTTTTCCTTCTGTTGTAGAGTTTGTCAATGACAGGGGACCACCAGATTGGCTTCATTTTTTGGCGGACAAGATCTTGGTTCTGTTTGGTATGGCCTGATCCATGCATTTGTGTAAATGCTCATACAGTGCCTTGGTGTATGATTCAGCAGTCATACATTCATTCCCCATTTGCATGGATGATGTGAAGTTTGACACTTCAGTCTTTAGAAGTTCAAAATTGGCTTTAGAGATGTTCTTCACTGTGGTTTCCTTCATGGGGGGTGAGGGTGGGATTTGGATATTGACTGTGATTAACTTGTGGTCAAATCTAACCAGGGAGGTGTTGATTACTGGTGTAGAGCAGCAGTCCCCCATGTTTGCAATGACCAGGTTGAGAATGTTTCTGTCTCTGGTAGAGGTGAGAATAAGTTGGTCCAGGACATTGGAATTAATGAATTCCAGAAATCGTTGGGCATATGAGCTGGAACAGGAGTAATTTTCCCAGCTAATGGAGGGGGTAGTTAAAGTCTCCCAGTATAAGGGTATTAGGTTGAACCTTAATGCTTTCCATATTGTTGAGGAATGTGGAGTGGGAGGCTTGGAACATTGCGGAGGATCTATAGCAGGCTACAACCTAGATTGCAGTTTTATCCAGTGTTAGTTTTTCCTGAAGTATCTCTGATGCATCATGTTAGGCTACTAGTCTGGAGGCGTGTGTATCCTTTATGAAGATGGATACACTACCACCTTTGGGGCTTTAGTCCACAGCTCCTTTAGGACTTCGGTCCAAATTTAGGGGCCAAAAGGTGTGATATGCATTGTAGCCTGGTAGAGCTGGGGTTTTTTCCAGAGCCTTGAACCAGGTCTCTATTACTGCACAGAGGTCGATGTTGTCCAGTATAAGGAGTGACTCGAGTGAGTGCATTTTGAGATTTAGGCTTCTAGCATTGAGTAGCATAACCCTCAGGTTGCATTTGCTTGCAGCTGTTATGGTGGTAAATTTGTCTTCAGGGCAATGCCTAAAAAAGGCACTATAGGAGTGGCAAGAGCCTTGGCCAGTATCCAGAATCCTAGGGGTGACAGATAGAGGCCATCTCTGGCAAAGCATCAAGGTCTGTCAATCATGTCATTCCAAGCAGACAGATACTTGATCCCCTTTGAATGGCATCGGAAACTTAGCCAATTGGAGAAGTCAATCATTTTCTGCTTGTACTGTGGTATCATTCTGGGTGATGGTAGGTTGCTTCTCAGGGCTAGGGTCATACTTGCCTGGGCTACAAGATCTGAGAGCTCCTCCATGTCTCTTTTCATGTAGTCCAGGGAGGTATGTCTTAGGTCATTCACACCAACATAGACAATGATAGAGTCACATTTGTACTTGTTGTGGAGAGACCTATGTGTCTGAGTTATGTGGCAATTCCTGGGACCTGACTGGCAGTTGACTGTAACCTTCTCCTTATTCAACCTAGTGTGTGAGATGTCAGTGTGCCTTAGTATTGAGTCACCTATGACTAGTGTATTGGGTAAAATGTTTTGCCATAGGGGCTTAGGTTGAGTGACACACAGTGTATGTGGGCTATGTGTCTCGGGAGTTGTGTTTGGATAAGATGGTTGCTTCCGTTTCTACCTCTGAGGTCTTTGTTGTTTGGACAGATTTTTATTGAGAGCCTCCACGAGAGTTGGTGTGTGTTTTCTGTTACTATTTGAGAGGTGTGGTGATGTGTGATCCAGGAAGCTATGTGTTCTATGTGGTGTGATGTATGTGTTAACCTTCTTCTCTTGACTGGCTAGCCCAGTCTTGGCTTGAGAGAGCGTGGCCTCTAGTTTGGCTATGTACGTGCATCTCTCACAAGTGGATGTGTTTGGAGGTAGGAGGAGTGGGTTGTCTGTGTACATGAGACAATTGCTACATTGCCTCAGGATGCCCAGGTTCTCCAGTTTCATAGGAGAATGCATAGAGAACTGACATTTAGACACAAATGGATAGGAACTTAGTTATTTAAGTACTGGAGCTGTATTACTTTCTTTTAAGTACTGAGCTGTTTTTGTTCATTTATGAAGGGATTTTAGTGTTACTAGCAGTTGGTATGCTTACAATGACTGCTGCAAGAGGTTCGGAGTAAGTTCTGGGTTTAGAGGTCTAATATAAGTACTCAGAGATGAAGGCTAGCAAGATGTAAGGGAAAATTTGAAGAGCAGACTTTAAGGTACCGGTAATAATTTACCCTAGCTTAGCGGAGCTGCGCAATGTGCAAACCTGCATAAACATGGGGTTTTAAGTCAGAAAGTTGAAAGGGATAGAAGCAGCCCAAAACAGATAATAAAATACAACTCCTGAGCTGGAAACCACTCCTCTAGAGATAGATAGGCAGCTCAGAGCTTACCACTCCCACTGATAAGCAGAAAGACTTCCTTCTATCTCAGCAAGGTCTGCGCAACTCAGAAACATAAAATGCAGTCCTGAAATCAGCAAATCTGATATCTGGACTATTCTAGTTTAAGAAAAAGGTGGGAACCAAGCAAGTAGATAGAATGTTTATGTTTTTTTTTTCGTTTTTTGGCACAGAAGCAAAAATACAGTAAATGCAGTAATAAAATTCACTTTTAAGCCCTAAAAGGCTATCACACTTCAGTGTGTAGCCTGTAGTAGTTAATGTAGTTGAAAAACAATTCAATAAAGTACAGTAGGCAAAAATTTAGCAGAAAAGCAGTTAAATCAAAACCAAAGCTTGAAAAACGGTTGTGATAAAGTGTGGCAAGCTAACTTTAGCTAAAGAAAGCAAAAATAGGTACTTACGATCAAGCAAAGTCTCCCTCTCTCTTCTTTCTGCTGCTGTAGAACTCTGCAGGATGCCCAAACAGGATCTGCTGAGGTAAAATAAGTGGAAACCCATGCAAACACAAAATACAGTCCTGAAATCAGCAAATCTGAGATCCGGACTATTCTAGTTTAAGAAAAAGTAGTCAAGTAGCATATAGTGAAACACTAGTTAGCATGTATATGAAGTGTGCAGGAATTCAAAAGACAAATGCGTAACATATTTGCTTTGGTAACAGATTAGGACAGCCCATTGGACACAAATGTCCTTTTTTTAGGAGCTGCCCATGGATCCTGTCTGGAAATGTGGCTTGGTCAGAGTCACAAAGAAGGTAAACAAGCTGAAGTAATTAAACCCTATACTACAATTAGTAGCTCATTAACAACTCATAATCTTAGTCAGTTGTATTAGCTGCCAGACCAACTGATGTAGTCCATCACAGTGCATTTCACATCTATGTGCCTGTGAAAATAAACACAATTAAAAAATGCATTCATAGTCAAAATGCTAACATTAAACTTGTAAAATTCATGATGTCCAGCTTTTTCACAGCCAAAGAACATGTTTCATTTAAGGATATATTACATTTGATTTCTTCCTTTACACCATATCTATTCTGGGATGCAGGAACCAAGTATTTACACACACACACACACACACACACACACACACACACACACACACACACACACACACACACACACACGTGTCTGTTTGAGATCAAGTGAATGAATACATTTATAAATAAGGGCTCAGAATTTAGTAGTGCAACATACTGCAAACCCCTTTACCCTCTTCTTATTTCAAGAATTAGAGACAAAGAAAGAAAAAAATCAGGACAATTATTTTTCTGATATACTTAAAAAGTTGCAAGAATAGCATACTTTACTCAGCAAGAATTTTTAAATGATGCAGTCTTAACCTCAAGTATTTTCATGATTTACTAATTAAAAGCCACACAGTTTGCCAGAATGTTACAAATTTGACAAGTAATAGACCAAAATGCCTCTTATCTTCTTTGCTTAAAAATTATACCCAAAGCAAAAAATAATGGGGAGACAAAGGCCAGAAATGGTCGTCTATTTGTTTACCAGGCAAAACCAACAGAGAAATTGTTCTTTTTTGGAGTAACCCAGAAGCACTGTCTGAGTGACTTCCACAAAGTCTTGCATTTGGCAAATACAAGTGGAAGGATTTGAACACTGCACTTTCAACTAGAGGAAGAAGTTCATTAAAAGTTCAGAGCCTTAAGTGCCAGACAACTCTAATTTACATAAATGTTAGCATAGCAACAGATCTTACTAAGACATAGATTTGTTTGAACAACAAGAACTATAAAACTCTAGTAACTGGTGTTATAGTACTCACTGTAATACTCAGTGATTTACTAGAAAAAATGAATGAAGGTCTGGCAGTTGTTGCAAAAGATAAAGGCTCTGAGCTCAGAGTGTCTTCCTGTAGTCAAAGTTACAGGACTTGATCATTCTACTTAAGTTTTCCCACTGTATAACTGAGCATATCACTTAACCAGACAGTGCTCCTGGGATGACCCTGAAAAGTCAGTTAATAAGTAGAAAATGCTATGACATAAATATAAAGCAAACTTCCACGTGCATTTTCTGAATAGTATGAACTATGAATCTCTAGTAACTGGCATTATTGACTTATTGGAGTCTTCTGCTCTTTTCCAATACATCCTTTAGGAAGACAGAGGTCTGACTTTGAATACATGGTTTTGACGTGTAATGCAAGACGTTTGAGGTACATTGTTCTGACTTGACTGTAGGTGCAAGTAAGAAGTCCCAACCTGACTGCTAGTACAAGGAAGAGATCAGGCTCCAAAGTGCATGGTTGTGACTTGTGACTTGGTCTCACTGAATTAAGGCATGTTAAAGGTGTGACTTGTGATTTGATCTCACTGAATTAAGGCATGTCAAAGGTGTGACTTGATCTAAATGAACTAAGGCATGCTAAAGATCTACCTGAAAAGAGAATCAGGATCCAGGAAAAAGAAACTCATAAACTCCAGGGGTGCAACCATACTGGATCTGGTTATCACTAACATGGGGGACTGCTGTAATACCTTCCCTGGTAAGGTAAGACCACAAAATGGTCTCCTTTGATGTTAAAATAAAACCGAGACTCCCAGCTAAACCTCGAATATTCAGGAACTATTCTAAGGCTAACCTCCTGGTATTAAGTGAGAAATGGCAAAATGTCAAATCCCCATAAACCCTGAGAACACTGCTGTCTATGCATAACTGTTCACAGAAACCCTGTACAAGCATGTTAATAGCTGCATAGAGGCAGCTGTACCTATCAGGAAGAAGTATAGAACTAGCTTAAAACATAAGCCACCCTGGTGGAATCACAAAACCAATAGGCTGTATAACAGGAAGATGAAAATTATGGTAAAAATTAGGAGGTACATCACCCAGTAGAATAAAAGCACTCATCAAACTAAACAGACAACTCAGTGGACATATAAAGTCTACCAAAGCCAAATTTGAGGTACGTTTGGCCTCCCAGGCCAAGGACAACCACAAAACATTCTTTGGCTATGTCCACAACCTCAAAGGCCATACACAATTGTGTGCAGAGCTCATTGCAAATGGAGCCACCTATACTGACCCAGAAGGTGTAACAAACCTCCTGGCTGATAAATTCAGTTCCAACTTTACCCCTCTCATCCCCTCAACCTTCCCTCAGGAAATAGCATCAAATCTAACTCCTCCTTCACTAGGGAACATGTCCATAATGCTCTCTCTAAGACCAAGAACACTGTATCAGTGGGCCCAGACAATATCCCAGGATGCATTCTAAATAGCATGAAACATGACCTCTCAGGGCCTCTGGAATTACTATTGAACTGTAGTCTCCAAACAGACTTCATGCCTCATGAATGGAGAAAGGCAACAGGCATCCCTCTGAAAAAGGTGGGCCATCTACAGACCCAGAAACTACAGACCCATAAGTCTCACTTGTCTTATATGTAAAGCCATGGAATAAATTATCATGGATATGATTAACAGAGATACAGCAAACCTCCAGACATTGGACCCAGCCCAGTTTAGTTTTGTAAAGGGCAGATCATGCCTACTCAACCTGGTGGACTTCTTTGAGAAGGTCACCAAAGCAATGGATGAGGGCAAAATCATTCACACTGTCTACCTTGACCTGGCCAAGGAATTTGACACAATACCCTACTTGGGCATTGTTGAGAAACTCAAGAGGTTAGATACAAACCCATATGTCACCCATTGGATAGCCAACTGGCTCACAGACAGGACCCAGGAAGTTAGAATTGGGGAGTCCACCTCTATAAAGAGGCCAGTCACAAGTGGAGTCACTCAGGGATCAGTCCTTGGACCGCTCCTTTTTGGCATTTACTTCTCATAACTCAAGACCAATGTCAGTGGGTCTCGGGGTGACTAAATTTGCAGATTATTGCAAATTAGGAGCTGTTATTGACTCTCACACTGGCACAAATATTCTCCAGGAGGGGCTGACACAGATAAACAACTGGTTTCAGAGCCATGAACTAAAACTAAATGCCAAGAAATGCATAATAGTATATTTTGGGAAGTCATCTATCCCTGGTAACTATCATATTGACTACACACCCCTTAGAGTAGACCCAGTAGTCAGGGACTTAGGGGCACACATAGATAGTAATCTAGCCTTTGCCCATCATGTCCCTACACTGGTGAGGGAATCATTCTATGTTGCGCAACTTATAAACAAAGGTACGGCATCTAAGTCCAAGGAAATCATTGTTCCACTGTATTCAGCATTTATTAGAACTATCATTGAGTACAATGCCCTCTTTGGTATGTACATAACCAGGCATATCCAACAACTGGAGTGTCCACAGTGGTTCCTCACTAAAATAATGCAAGGTGTAAGTAAAATGTCCTATGCAGACTGCTTCAAGGCCCTATCCCTGTATTCTGTCTCCTATAGGCTTTTGAGCGGAGATCTATGTCTAGCATACAGGGTGTTGTCAGACCCTACTCTGATAGACCTCCTGAATATCCAGAAAACAAAGAGCACCAGAATTACCCATTCTAAAGCCTTAAACCTTGCCTTGATATAAACAGGACCTGCTGGAGAGATAACTATGTATCCCAGAGATTACCCTATCTATGGAATAAGCTCCCCATCCATGTGCAGCAGAGTTCCACCCTAACTCAATTCAAGTGCAGCTTGGACAACTGGATGGGAAACAGGAAATTCATCCCTGGTTTGGCACCTATGTCGCTAATGGACACAGATAACCTGTAAATGGTTCATCTCCCAGACCTATGCTTACACTTATCAAGGTTATCAGAACTCATCAGAAATTTTGGATGCATGACTAAACTTAAAAGGTCCTTGCCATCATTAGCCTAGTAAACACCAATGAACCTATGATCCTATGAACTTGCATCATGGTTGGGCTTTTCCAAAAAAGACCACACTGTAGTGTTTGTATTTTGAAGATTCTCTCATTGGCTTACCTGAAGTATTTCAGTCTCTCTCTTTGGCTTCAGACTGGAGCTGTCACACATCAAAACCAGTCTGTCTCATTAACTTGTAACTGAAGCTGTCATACATCAAAGTCAAGCTGTAGGACAGTTGCTATTGATCGCACATGCTGTAAGACACACTGACAATTTTTTTTAAATACTTGGTGCAATCACCAGGGCACACAGTTTCACATAGCTATCACATGCCCCTGTATGATCTGGTGTAGCACTGCCCCTACCCAAGTCATGTTCACTGGCTCCCCTTACTTTACCCTATTGGGCTATTCATTCGTTTGCTAGGACAGGAGCCAGACACTCTACTGCCCTGGCAAGAATCTTACATCCTATTTATTCCTTTGCTGTAGAGCCTAATTAACCATTTTATTCTGTGGAGAGGATAGAGATGGGTGGTAGGTTGTAGGCCAGACTGCAAGACCTGATGGACTCTCTCCTCCTCCACTTATTGGTCTTAGTCCCATGGCAGGTAACCAGAACTCTGCTAATGCTGCTGACTGTGGGAAACATATGTACCTTCACTCACATGCTAATCCCAGCCCCCGGCAGCAGATGACCTGTAAACTCATGCTGTTTGGGGAAGGGGCTTTACTCAGTACAAACTACAGCTGTCATGTGATGGAACCAACTCCAATGAAGATGGGTGAGCTGACACAGATGCTCACTGCGTCTGTCATTCCCCCCTCGCACCCATCCTGCTAATCAAGCACAGGTTTTGTGGGTCACAGTCAGAACTTCATCCATTTGAGCCATGGCACTGGCCAAACTGCTAATTTTTTTTAATCGCATAGTAGAAATAATGCCATGAAGGAGTGGTGACGGACTCCTATAGCAACCCAGAATCAGCCATGTCTACCACAGAATTTGCTAAATAAGATTACTGGACCTTTCTTCCATACCATACATACCTATGGACAATATAGAGTCATCAGAACATCTAATACATTTTGATGGAATATCAGAAGAACATGGAGTACCTAGAGAAAACCCACATATATACAGGGTGGACATAAAGATTCTGCATAAAGGTACCTCGGCTGTGAACCAAATCAGAGAACCTGTTGCTTTGAGGTAAAAATGCTTCTCACTGTGTCACTCAGCCAGCCTTGCTGTAAAACAAATGAGTAACTGTAATTGAAAATGATTCAAATATACTTTATTAAATACATTCTCAGTTATAAACATGTTATTTTCAATGTCTAGAATTCTTAAAGTTATAGTTTACACAATATAAATTAGTTCAAGAGATTTAGAGTATGATCTAGTTGCAATGGCAGGATTTTGTCATACATAAACTGCAGAGTTTCTGATTTGCAGCCACTATTTTTGATATCTGAAATCAAGGTCAACTATTCTATCTGAAAATAAATAGTATTTAAAAAGATAATTATACTGCTCAGCATTTCTCATATAGTATAGCCATATATGTTTTATATATATATATATATATATATATATATATATATATATATATATATATATATATATATATATATATATATATATATATATATATATATATATATATGGGTCTACTTTGTTTCATTGAGTCTCATTTCACTGAATTTCATTTCACCCCAACCACTTTGCTGAAAAATCAAATTACTGAAAACTCATTTCACTGAACTGCAGTTAGTATATATGGCACTGTGTAGAATACTGTAAGGCAAGTAAAAGGTATATCCCCTTTTCCCCAATGTAGTGTTATCCTGGAGTTAGTATATATAGTTAGGGGGATGCCATTGATGAGTGTGGTGGGGTGTAGGCCCCCACAAAGTTTGAGTACATATTGTCTTCTGGAGAGAGTTAGTCACTGGTGTTGCAGCTATGCATGTCTACTGTTTAAAATGTATTGTTTTGAAGTTTTTGGTAAAATACAATATAAAACAAACAAGGTAGGGGTCTATTCCCTCCACACCCCCCTAGCTATATATACTAACTCCAAGATCGCACTATAGTGGGGAAAAGGGCATATACATTTTACTTGCCTGACAGTACTCTACACAGTGCCATATATACCAAGTTCAGTTCAGTGAAATGAGATTCAGTGAAATGAGTTTTCAGTAATCTGTGTTTTCAGCAATGTGGTTGGGGTGAAATGAAATTCAGTGAAATAAGATTCAACGAAACAAAGTAGACCCATATATATATATATACATATATATATATATATATATATATATATATATATATATATATATATATATATATATATATATATATATATATATGTGTGTCTGTGTGTGTATATATATATATATATATATATATATATATATATATATAGATATATAGTATATGTCATGGAGTATACAAAAGGTTAGGAATGCTGAAAAATTATATATTTTTTTTCAGAATCATAATGTCTAAACTAGATCAGTTCAAAAGATGGACTGTAAAATGGCTTTTGTTTCATGTAAATCATATTATTACTTCACAAATTATATTTAGATATAGGAGCAGAAGCAGAGAATAAATAAGGCATTCAAGATTAAAAACAAATGGATTATAAACTAGAGATGAAGAGATGCAAGTAAGGTTTAGGTGGTAGTCTGTACTGCTTTCAAATGAATAGAAAAAAAAATCATCTACCTGAGTGTAACTTTTTTTATCCCTAACCTACTCATTGATCTGTAAGTAACAAAATTTAATTTAAGTGTTTCTGCCCATGAATAGGCTAGTCAGTATGACAAAAAACATGTTATTGCAAGGGCAGAGTGACAACAGACTGTAGCTTTAATACTTAAACAGCATCATCCAATAAGCTAGGTGATGTCAATGATATAGTCATAAATAGGGGTATCACATAGCTGGAAATTTTGACTCGGAACAAGATCGCCAAACCTCTTCTGGGAGGGGCTGCTGGGGTATATTCCGAAAAAATTAACAACTTGCTTTTGGAATTAGGCCAGTAGTCTGTATGGCATCAAGCCAAAACCCCAACCCCAGACCCATGTGTTTTAATGTGGTGCATTTCAGAGCATTTTCAATATTTTGTCTCATGTATGCGATATGCCAGTCAGTGCTTGTAAAATGTCAGTAGACAGGGCTTTACTTCCTGTTTCAAAGGCCTTAGTGTGATGACGTCATCAGCTCTATACAAAACAGAAACTGAGAGCAGTGCTGATTTTGTTCATCCAAATGAATTTGTTCTCACAGTAAGGAGTAAATAAGGGATTATTTTTGCAACCATTTTTTCTACTACTCCCTCATCCTCACAGCCTCAGACAGTATTAACATCTTCAGTACTAAGTCGTTCATTGCTTTGTTGCCTGTTTGCCATTGTTGTGTATAAATTCAAGTCTTCAAGATGTTTTGAATTCTCATGCAATTTTTGGACTGGTTACTGGTTGTAATCACTTGTAAAACACTTTACATTGTGCACTGTCCCCCAAAGACAGCAGAGAATCTATATTTGAATTTTAGTGAGAATAATTATATTGTCTCTTTTAGGGGATAACATATAAACAGCCAATAACTTTTATATCAAAATGTTTGCTTAAAATCACCAGAACACTGTATATTTAGGTGTTTGAAAGTTTTCATATTACTTACTCTGACAGCTTAGACTTTTTATGGCAAAATTATTCTTCTGCTAATGTTGCACTTTTATCAGTTTCTGATGCTATTCTCACCTAAATTTAACTCTACTTCTGAATACCAATATGTCTGTAGGGCTCTGATATTTTATAAAATTTTCTGGGCAAGACAGATAGGGTTTCACTTTTATATAACACACTGTGTGAGCAAACATTACTAATGGCAAGGAGTTAACAGCATGGCAGATGTATTGCTGTTGTTCTACATATGTCAGAAATGTTTTCTGTTATACATTTAAATAAATAGAAATATAACTGCTCATAAAAATATTTGCAGCTACGATTTAATGAGAACACAAGCATGATACGATTTACATACAATCTGAGTGTGTCAATGTTATCTAATGATAAAGTAAATGCTTGTTGTGAATGAAGCAGCAAAATAACAGACCATCCAAAATGACATGTAAGCCTGCTAGGACTACCTAGGTATATAGATCATTCTGTCTGAAATAGGCTTGAAATTTCAAGTAAACATTTTAGAAAAATGAACCAAGTAACAAAAAAAAGTGCTGTCTAAAAGTTCATGTAGGCCTACTAGGGCTACGTAGGAACATATAAATGGTCTAAAAAATTCTAATCAACCTTTTTTTGAAAGGTGAACCAAGCAGAAGAAAAAACATTTGCACACACAAAATGACCATGCTTCTAGAAAGCTTGATCGGTGATTATTTGTGATAATAGCAGATGTCAGTGTTCTACACTGCCAGGCTACCTCTGAAATAGCAGTTATATTCACTTTACTGACTGTGTAGTCCTGCACCTGAGATATCTGATAGAGATTTATGTTATATATATATATATATATATATATATATATATATATATATATATATTTAGAGAGAGAGCAAGCTAGAAAGAAAGACTGATAGAGGGAGAGAGAAAGAGAGAGATGGCCACAAAGATGTATTTTGCACTGTTTTCCTCAACATGAGTAATTATATTTCATACACAGGCTGCCTCATATTCTTTAATTATATCTATTTTATTGACTACATATAACCAAATGTCTGATTGTAATGCAAATAATAACAGTTGCAGTAATGTATTGCAGCTGGTTTCACAGAAACATGCATCAGCTATGCTAAGCCAAATCAATGAATTTTTCTCCAGTACTCACCAATTATAGGCATGTTGTTGACTTTGTACTATACACTTCCTTTCTGTTTGTGATCATATTAAAAATAATGGCATCAGTAAGCATTTCATTGTGTTTCACACAAGTGTGCACTTCAAATGTTTTATTGTAAAGTAAATACATAAATACATGGGCAAATAAATAAATCATGTTCACAGTATTACAATTCAGACATTTTTTTCAAAGTTAAACACACCCTAATTATGATGTCAGAAAAAAGTTCAAAATACCATAATTTACAGGGTCATTTACCACTTTTATATATTTAAACTTGTTGCTGTCAGATGTCATCAATGATTACATTAATAACAGTATGTGGTATTGTAAATCTTTTAAACAGATCATGAGTTCAGCATTCATAAGCACTGAAGTCCATTTATGTATTCATTTTTTTTGAAAGACAAATGCTATATGACACACATCCGTGTCCCTAACTGAGACCTTTCTGTGTGACTCTGCTTCTATTAAGATGTTTAGTGGAACCTGTACTAAGTTACTAGGTCTCTTTCAGTTGCTTGAAACTGTTGTTATAATCATGAGAATATAATCATCTACATTATATAATCAGTGAAATCAGTTCAGCAAAATCATGCAGTCATGGGCAATCAGGCTGAGAATGGAGCAAAACTGAAATGAAGCAGACTCAACATTGCTAACTGATACATGCTTTTAAAATGCGCCCAAATGACCTATTTGTCCAGTGCATTGACAATTATATATATATTGCAAGATAATATCAATGAAAAGACAAGGTGACAGTTTCATCTTATTCAGGAATATCTTGCATATTAAACTTAAATTTGTAGTGCATGATCTTGATTTATAGAAGAAACAATTTGACTGACACTATCATAATTATATTTTAATAAAACAAAAAGTGTTTCAAATTTGTCATGCCTTAAAACTGCATTTTTCAACAGCTGAAGGGTGTACTTTGAATAGGCATAAGACACTATGTGTTAGATATACAGAATTCACTGTCACAACAGTAACATAGATATGTATATATATATATATATATATATATATATATATATATATATATATATATAAAATATGCAGATACAGATATTTCTATATTTTATATATATATATATATATATATATATATATATATATGATATGCTCAAAGTTTTAAAGTTTTGAGCAAAGTTTTACAACATCGAACATATAATAAAAAGTAAATGAAAAACCTGCCTGAACGCTCTGAGCATGGGGGCAAGCCCGGCTTGCACCCCCCCACATCCCCTGCTACTTAAATATACCAACTCCAAGATCGCACTACAGTGAAGTAAAGAGAAATATTCCCTACTGAGATCTCCAGTGAAACGCTCAAGCTTTCAAAAGTTCATTCATATGGTGTCGATCATTTGAGACTCGAACTTTTGAAAAGTTTGAGCTTCTGCTATAGACCTATATATATATATATATATAGAGAGAGAGAGAGAGAAAGAAAGAGAGAGAGATATTATCTATCTATAATATATCTATCTATCTATATATATATATATATATATTTTTTATATATATATATATATATATATATATATATACACACACACACACACATATACACACACACAAACACACATACACACACACACACATATACACACACACGCACACACACAAATCACAGTAATTCCATGGAATGACCATTTCACTGAGTGAAATCATTGAATCTAAATGCCTGAAAGCTGATTTTGCTGAATGAAAACTTGGCTAAAAGCCCATTTTCTTGAATGTGGTATAAATATACACAGTTCTGTAGTGCAGAAGCAGAAATAGATACAAGTGTATGAATACACTTTAGCTGGTGCTTGTGGTGATCTATACATAATCACTGCTGATGTGGTTTCCATATGTGTGGTGTTAGTGACTCATTGCGTATGGTATTTTCACTTTTCTGTACAGTTGTGCAACTGTGAAGTTACTAGTTAAGTAAGTGGTTATTGGTGGGAAAGTTGCACACACTTATAGGTTACAGTGGGGCTTGTCTTCTTGCAAAAAAAAAACAAAAAACAGTTTTAAGGTGAGTTTGCTGTAATGTTTTCAATGAAATGTGTTTATGCAGTGATACACTGTGTATACATTTTCTCTTTTTCCTCTATTAAGCAACCATGGACTTAGTATATTTAAATAAGGGTAGGGGCAAATCCTCACTTATGGAGGTGCAGTGGACTTGCTCACTGGGAAAAAAAAGCGTTTTTGAAAACATTTCCCTTGAGTGGTTTTGACTATATCATGTTTAATTTATTTTGAATTCAAATAAATGGTCTGTCATTGAAATGGGCTTCCATCTCAGTGCAGCCCATCAAAACATAGCATGGAGCAAGCAGGGCACTACTATTTAAATAGACAAGTCAAAAGCTAGCAAGCCTATCATGTTGAGCTTTCTTACTCCCAGGGTGAACAAATCACAGAGAGCACAACAGAGCTACTATATCTCAGAAAGCAATGACGTAGAGTACAACATGGATTTCCTCCTAGCGCAACAAAAGAAAAACAAATTACCTTATCTCAGAATTTTAAATATAAATAAAATTTCATGTCCCTAGATGTGGAAGGGGTCAGTAGCAAGGTCACATATGATAAAACTCATCCTCTGCTGAAGACCTGTGGAATAACTTAATGTAGCCATGCACAGTACAGCACAATAGCAAGTAGCGCACCACTATTAAGTTATAATTTCATAGTTTATAATTTCATAATTTGTGGATTTTGAGTACAGGGGAAGACTAATCTAGAAAACAACAGATGAGCTTATAAAAACACATATGGGTCTTACGTCATCTTATTCAGTGAATTAAAAGAATAACAACATGAATTATGGAATAAGTAGAAAGCCAAAGGGTGGGAGCAGTTGCACATTGGTATTATCATTGCATAGCAAACCAACAGGCAATCCTTATGATTTTTGGAAGATTATACTACTCCCATTGGCACATTGAATGCAGGCTCTGCATGCAATACAGCTCGCAAGTCTACATTTTGTCAGCATCTTTAGAAAAGGGAGGAGCACATTATTTAACTATAGATGGGATTTGTGGTAGAATGCATACAGAATAATGTTTGTGAGGAGGAGTGAGATTTAAGAGAAGGCAAGAGGTTAACACTTTACATAATGTTCGAGTGAATTATAATTGTTAAAAAGAAAAGTATTCAAACAATCAAATAGGGTAAAATAATAAACTTCAAGCAGAGCAGCCACAGTAGTCTACATTGTAAAATGTAACAAAAGGAGTGTGCACTCATGAAGTAACTACAGCAAAGAAGTGCATACACCCCAGAGTAGGTTAAAAACATGGTGCACATTAAGGATTCACACACTTTGTAATATCTGACGGTAAATCTAAAATGTGTGATTTAATCTGTAATATGTGAATATTTTCAGTGGCATGAAGATGTGAGAAGTTGTGATGTTTCAATGCAATATATATAAAAAGTATATGAAGTTGTGACTTATATTTGTTACTGTATTCTGCTTGAAAATACAGCAATTTATTTTATTTATTTATTTTACATTTGTTGACTGGGCTAGTCTAACTGGATACATGTCCATTTTCAGCAGAAGCCTGGGGAGATAAGCTCCACCTTAAACTAATAAAACAGGACAGAAAAAAAGTCCAAAAATATCTCAATACATTATACATGAAGATTTTCTTCAGAGAACTTAATTATACAGAATGTGACTACTGAGTTTAACAAAGCAATACAGTACTATTTCCATGGTAAAGAGTTTGACATTCACCATAAAATGTGTTAGGTAGGAATGTACAGTTTGCAATGAAGTATACAGGTTATAATAAAAATATAACTCTGAAAAACAAGAAAGTTATAAAATATATATACACTTCAAGAAGTAATTACAGTCATAGTGAAGCAATAGTTCGTCTATATACAAGGTGGAAGATGTGCTCACAGCAGAATGATTGTTGCAATGAACATACTCAGTGACAGTTCACTGGGAATAGATACTAAGAAGGGAGTGAGGGAAGAATTTACTATTTCCACATTGTGGGTTTTGGAGGAGAGGTATACAACAATGTTGTACTGGGGGGTGGTGTTAGTCAGGGTTAGTACATGAGCATAACCATTGTGTTTTTAGTGGAAGTTTTAGTTGCTTTTTAAAGAGAGGTAATGATGACAGAGATGTAAGTTTGATGGGTAGCTTGTTCCAATTCTTCCCCACCGAATTTGAGAAAAGAGAATCACCTGCCTTGCAATAATACATAAGATTTGGAATGTAGAGCACAAATGAAATAGACAACTGTAAGTATTCGGCATTGTGATTACAAGATTTGTGACTATTCTAGTCCATAAAGCTTAAACTATGAAGATTCATTTGGGAAACTGTGTGTGATAGCTTGCCAAAAGTAGGAACATAACCTCATTAGCAGATGAAAATGAAACTTTGCTTAAATGTGTCTGAGGTTTCTCTATAGAAAAATATAAGTCAAATAACTGAATGAATACAAAGGCGTGTTATGTGAAGCCATTGGGCTCAGTATTATTTTGCACTTAATGTCTGCGCTTGTGATATATTGGAAAAAATCAGTCAGTGTTACTTGGGGTTCAGTAATTAATTTAATTAAGAAATATCTGTAGCCAGTTGTTTTGTTTTCCTTACCTGTTCAAAGTAATTATTTCCCTGTTCTTCATGAAGATCTACATTTATGTGTATATTTAACTGTTAAATGTACTGCTCAATTCATTCTTTCCTAAGTGAAATATTTGTATTTATTCACATTTAAGAAGCTTGTGACTGTTCATCTATCTACTCAATTATTCATCAATAGGAAGGTATTTAATGGTGAATAATGACAACCTGCTGGCAGCTATCTGTAACTGGACAGACTGCTCTGCTTAGCATTACCAGTTATATTTATAATCAATTGCATATTATCAAAAGTGGAAACAGCAAGTAGGATTTTCCAGTCAAAGGGTGAACAAATAGTCTAAAGGATAAGGTGACTGACCCTGGATAAAAAGATTGCAAGTCCTCAGAGGAAACAGGCCGAGGTGTCTTCTTTCCCTCTGTTATTTGCTTTAAATTTAGAGCCATTGGTAAAGAAAATAATGGACTCAGAAATATAAAAATATAACTTGTATGGCAATCAAGAAAATTTAGCTTTATTTGCGGATGATATTATTTTGCACCTGATAATTCCAGTGTTGTAAAACATTTTGAGACAGTTTCCAAATCTTTTTGGGATTTAAAGTAAATGAAGACAAAACAAGGGCTATAGCTGAAAATGTGTACCCACACATAAATTGGTTCAGCAACATAATAAGATGAAGTATTTAGGAGTTTGAGTTAGGAGGGATTGTAAGTGAAAAACCTACTCTGGGAGTATTTTTAGTTGAATCTAGAAGAGAAGCAGATGTTAAAAAGAAATTATTAGTAGGGTATATAAACTATTACATGATAGCTGTTAGAATCAGTTGGAGGTTATAAAAGATTGAGAAGAGAAACTTAGCAATTTACAAGAAAGCAATGGGATGATGAATGTATGGCTCCCAGGTATTGAACCAAGTCCAGAAGGTGTAGGATCATTGATTGGAAGTGCTTGCATAGCCATTTTTATATATCAAGCACACTTCAAAGAATTTTTCCTCAGGTAGATAGCAAATATCGGAGGTGTTATGGAGAAGAAAGAGATAACTGTGAACATATGTTTTGGAGTGTAATGGGTTGGCAGATTCTAAAAAATCCCTACAAAGTACTCTGTCAGAAATATTGGGTGAGCAAGTAGCTGTAAGTGAGGAAATGATTGCTTTGAGCTGGGACACATGATTTGATTGTGTCTAGACATAGCAAGGCCTTGTTACGTTTAATTCTGTTGGCTGCCAAAAAAGTAATTACTAGAAAATGGAAATCAAAGTCTACACCAACTGTATTTTTGATATTGAATACTATAAATGAGATAAAAGAACTGGAAGCAGGACCTTTAGAAAAGAAAAGGAGCATATTACCTAGAAATAAATGGTAACTGTGTAAATATTACATAATAATGTTCAGGAGGAGGAGGAACAAGGTTTAAGGGAACGCAGGAATATAACAATTTATGCACTGTTAAACTAATGACAGTAGTAAAGAAAATATATGTGATGTATCTTGTATTTAAATGGAAAAATGCTAACAAGTTTTGATTTATTCTCTGCTACTCTATGTTTGCTTATGTCTTAAGTGATGATTTAATAAGGGGTTTTAAAAAAGAAGATTGCAAGTCCTTTCATTGTTGCCTGACAGCACAATACTTTTTTCTATCTGTTTTTCTTCATTTTCTTCATTTTCTATCATATATGCTGGAGCAATCAAGGGTGGTAGCACTACTATCTTGAGCATAAGATAGGTTGGAGAATATTATCATCCTTCCTTTGAAATTAATGTGCGTGTGTACGTGCATGTAACAATTTACTCAAAGTACAGTTACTATTGGCAAGTGAGTAATGGAAGGCAGCAAAGTCAATAAAGAGTGGTGGGAAAATGGTCTGAGGAGCTAGGCCAATGACTTTGCTCAAGGAAATGTGAAGTGGGTGTGGATGGTGTAAGCAAATATGTAGGGTAGCAGTGCATATTTCCTGCATGCAGTTATGACCAGGCTGCATTTACTGAATTGTTTAATAATTCATGCCTGTGTGCTTTGTTATACTTTAATCTCCTTAGTACTTCTTGCGTGATTCGAGAGACCATACCACTAGGGACCATTAGATTGTCGATGCAGATAATTTATTTGTAGGTACTGGACTTAATCCAAGGACTTCACAGTGGTTCATGGTGGTGGGATTCAATAATTTTTATGTCTATCACTGACTAGATCTGAGTCTTCGCAGAGAAGCTGTCCTTATATAATCGCTGACAAATGGGGCAGTACTTAAATCTGATGCCCTTGATTTACTATGACATTTTTTGTCTATTTCTAAAGGGTTTATGTCCTATGCAGACTGGACTCTGGTAGCACTAAAGAATTGCAACACATTCACCAAGGTATAAGAAAGATGATGGTTTGCAATCCAGGAATACAGCAATTATTGTAACATATATGTCAAGGCTGGAGTTTCCCTTAAACTAAGTGATATTGCTGCTTGAAACATTTGACCCATTTGTAAGCCTCAGGTAGTCCAACTAATTGAAGAAGAACAGTTTGTATTAGTTGCTTCTATTTCCTTGAAAAGGCTTCCTACCCAAGTCTCAGCACTAGTTAAGATCAATCCTTATCATTCACCTTCATGGCAGGTACAGCTTATTGTTGCCAACACTTTAAAGAGAAAATCCAGGATTATAGATATCAGAGTGCTGAAGATGCTAGGAAAATCTTTTGGGGTGAAGGGGTTCCAGGTGAATCACCACGGTAAAATTTTGTAATTTGGCATTATAAAATGCATGTTTTAGAGTAGATTTGTGACAGTTTTCTAGCATACAAAACTGTCACATAACTACTGTAAAATATGCATTTCTATCAAATTATTTATGATTTTGTGCTTATTGGATTGAATATCAGGTATTCTAGAAACAACATACAATAAACCTACACTAAAATCTACCACAGCCAATGAATGGATTCAGGAAACAGTAGCCTAACAGCAACTTGAGACAGATAAATAACCACTTAATACTTTAATTTCGACTAGTCTAGTATTATAGCAGTATCTATAATTCAAACAACAGCAGAAGCAGCAAATGTCATAAACAGTTCTGTAAAATTGCACCAAGTGACTAGCGGAACTGGCTTGCTATAGTGAAGAGTGAAAAAAATAGTAATGGCAGTAAATAAAAAACAGCTAATAACAACAATACATGCAGGGAACCACAAACTACAGTTGAAAGAATAATACTAGGCCTGATAGTATTATTTATTTATTTTATTTTACATTTGTTTACAAGGATAGTCTGACTGGATACATGTCCAGTTTCAGTGGAGGCCCAGGCAGAAAAGCTCCAAATAGACAACCTTACATAGATTACACAAGAAGTTAGATAACATTAGAAAATATAAAAAAAAGTGATTATGTACAATGGTTTAGTAGTGTCCCCTAGCAGGGACTCACAATTCTCATGGACAGACACAATTAAAAGCAAGAGATTTCAGATTGGATATAGAGCTCGGTGACATAGTTGCATGTTATGATAATTAAGATTATGCTTTCAGTTTATAACTTAATCAGGGTTGGTACATGGGCAAATCCAGTTCACTTTCAGATACTGTTTGAGGTTTTTTTGAAGAGACTTGGGGAGGACTGTAGGGTTATATAGTTTGGCAACGAATTCCAACAAAGTGGTAAGACATAGTCTATTTCTTTGGTATAGTTTCACTCAAAGTCATCAGGCATTTTCTCCAATAATATTTCTCTCTGCTACCTGCTGATAACAGCAGCTTGTCATTATGCCAAACAAATTCATAAAACTCACTGCAGGTCATGCTGTAATTCACGAAAATCTGCAATTCGGCTTTCACCACACCAACAATAGTTTGAACTCCACTTGGCATTCATCAACAAAAAAACTCTGGAAAGCCATTGCTCCTGGGCAAAGATAACATGGCCAACACTATGTTAAACAAGCTAACTGGGAATGCTTCAGCATATGGGCCACACTGAAAAACTTCTGCCATTTGTCACATGGTGATGGCAGAGTTGAATCAGCAACAATACATGTCAAATTTTCTTTAGCCATGCAGAATTCATTGTATAATGCATCCAAGTCTACTTCCTCCAATAAGCCCATGGTAGTGCATGCAGTTTTTATATGTTTAAATTCTGGTGGTTTGCTGATCTACAAGTGACTTAGTGGAAAAGTGATATTGTCTTCTGGCTCTGAGAAATTAAGCAACTTGCTCAGGTATGTCAAACCCTTTTTGAGAGCAGAGCAAAAATTTTCCATGATAGATGCTTTGAATGGCTGCATATCTTCATTTTCAAAAATAGCATGTGTTTTGGATCCAAAAAACTTACCTGCTGTGCATCATTCAGTTTTTGTTTTCAAGTCCTGCATTACTGTAAAAAGCTCAATGAATGTAAAATCTTCACGCTCCACTTTCTGAACAGATAATTCAAAAACACTGGAGATATTTTGCACAAAGCATAAGTAAGCATCTTGATGTTAGTCTTCACTGATTGACGATCATGTGCGTCTTATTCTAAGACCAGATATGCACAAACTCTCTTAGGGCATTCACTGCCTAGAGAAATGAAATATTAAATGATCGTTGGCCAAGAATCCAATAATCTATTGACAGCAGGACCCAGAGACAGCCATCTGACTGGTACATGTCTCAATAGATCATGGTACTCTGAGTCCATGATCTCAAAAAAACTTTTGCCGATCCATTCTGTGGTTTGCTGATATGCTTAAGCGACTATAAATGGACGTCACCATTGTTTTGACATCACAATCGAGTTGAATTACCCTCTTCAGCACATTGTGAATCACATGTGTATTGCAGTTAGTTCTGATGATCTTGCTGTTTCTTTTCAGCAACTCTGTGAAGACCGACTGCTTGTGTCTGTAATTAACACTGGTATTACTGGCTGAATACGATGATATGTGCACGATGTCAAGACCATTGTCAGCCAGGACCTGAAATATCATATTCACTACAGAAGTAGAATGCTTATCGTTGAATTCAACAAAGTCAAGAAGTTTTTTGGTGACTGGTGTTCTTGCACCGAAGTCAGTCGAGTCAATCGCTAAGGACTAACAACACATTGAGATTTTCTGTGTCAACAGATGCATCAAATTTGAAGAATCAAAAGATGTTTCCTTTATGTGTCCAGTATTTTAATGCAGAAACTGGCTTTAACAAAAAACTTCTTGACTTAGTGTGGCTGCAGATCATCTTCTTGCAAATGGCCAAGTCCGGATACAGCTGGTGATAGAGCTTAGTACCACAGTCTGCAGAATTTTAAGAAATGTGATGGTGCACAGAGTGATAGATCTGCACCAACTCTGCTGCTGTTACCTGTTTATCAACTCCAGTTAATGATGCTGCTCTGTTGAAAAAGCTGCCAACAGCAGCCAATTTCATGGAATGGTGTGCTTTTATGTGAGTCTGTGAACATCTGTGAGCTAGCAAGTCGCTTTTTCCACCATATGCCGCCGATATGCTCTTTTTGCAAACCATGCAGTTAGCAACAAAAACATTCCCTAGGATTCAGCAAGCAGCCATGCAGGAATAAGTTATTCCTGCACAGCAGGGATTGTTCCTGTACAGCACGGCAGTGCACCTTGCATATTCATGAAGGCATGCTGCCTGTGCTGTTAAACGGACACGGAGCTGTGTATGACTGCAGGGGTGTGTCTGAGAGCAGGGCTCTCACAATACACATGCCCCTGCACTCCAGAATTGCCTTTCGGCAATTAAATTGAGCGAGAATGCTCATAACACCCCCAACATATCAGGAAAACAAAAGTGGCAAAGGTAAAATGGACAAATGTCCCACCACGAAGCAGAAAGCTGTTAAAAGTACAGAGTTTAGCATTAGCAGGTATATTCTAAAGGGTACAGCTAAAATAACACAACAAAACTTTTTTTTAATAAATGCAATAAAGTTTAAGCATAGCTGTGCGGATGTGCCTGTTGCTTAGCTATGCTTAGTCTAGCTTAAACAGCACAAGAAGTTAAATAGCAAGAGACATCCAACATAAGCACTATTGCAATAGTGCAGTGGTTATAGCGTACGCTTTGCAAGCCCACCACGAAGCAGAAAGCTGTTAAAAGTACCGAGTTTAGCATTAGCTGCTATATTCTAAAGGGTACAGCTAAAATAACACAACAAAACTTTTTTTTAATAAATGCAATAAAGTTTAAGCATAACTGTGCGGATGTGCCTATTGCTTAGCTATGCTTAGTCTAGCTTAAACAGCACAAGAAGTTAAATAGCAAGAGACATCCAACATAAGCACTATTGCAATAGTGCAGTGGTTACAGCGTATGCTTTGCAAGTAGCCATTCCTGGTTCGATTCCCACTGTAACTAATTCACATTTTAAATGTGACCGCAATGCATAAACAATTTTGTTTTGTATTACCTACTAAATAACATATATTTGTTAACCGAAGTACTGCATTAGGTTTAGATGTGAGGTGTCAGTTTAATAAAGTTATGAAATCCCCATATAAACACAAGTGCCCCATACAGAATAGTCACCTATGGATAAATGTAATCAAAGCACATTAGAGGATGTCAGGGATGGTAAACAAATTTATAATATGTAATAAATGATGAATCAATGCCATACAGCAGATAGTCTATAAAATGAAAAATAAGCAATGCTAAGCATTGCACAGCTCTGCTTACCAGGTGTAAGCATTGTGTAAATATGACTGCTAAGCAATGAGTAGCCCAGCTAAATGGATTTGCCCACTGGTAAGCAGTGCTGAACCTGCCCTTTTAAGCAATGCCAACCTTAGCTAAGCAGGTTTACTCATAGCTTAGCTTAGCTCAGCATATTCAAAACCGTCCAATTATGGAAAAGGGCAGGAAATCAGCCATATTTAAATTCCACAGGCAGGAGTACAGCTGGTTGCAGCTTCCCACTGTAGGCAGAATGGCTGGAGTCAGAGAGGGCATATACGTCCGTGTGCAGTGCTGGGGCATCCAGGAGTCCAAGGTCATGGTGGGACTCTTGGTAAAAAAACATGATGAGAGACTGCCGCAGGGCCAGTACCAAGGCTTCCAATATAAAGCAGAAGCCTGAGACCATCGCACCCGTGACCTCACCAGTACCACTGGTATCCCCTGGACTGGTGATCAGGTCAGGCACCACTATGCTGACTTGAAACAGAAGAAGAAGCAGCTCTTGGACCATTGGATCCAAGAATCAAGGCAGAGGGGTGATTTTCCAGCAGTGTGTAAGTACTCATACCAGTAACTGTTTAATAATGTCCAGCTTGTGTATATGATGGATAGGTATGGCTAAATATTTTTCTATTTCCCTTACAGCTCCAGCTGAGTGGGCTGTGAATCAGGAAGCCCATGTGAGTAGGCTGCAAAGGCTGTGTCGCGAGGCTGGTGAGTAACAATCCTGCTTGTAGTAGTCATACCAAATAAATATAAAAGTAGTATAAAGTTTGTGTATGTGTTGTACTGAATAAACCAGATAATATGACAGTAATAGTCCCATAAAAGTCATATTTAAATAAAATTGTAACTGCCTGGCAATATCGTATGGCATTTTTAGTGTTGCATTCTCTGAATAGTAATGTTGTATTAACCACTGTCACCCGCAGGGTGCTACATAATAAAAATGTTTAGGAATGTCTTTATAAGACTGTTGTATTTACAAGGTCAGATTGTACAACTGAGAGAGACTTAGACAGAAAACACTGAAGAGATAGACAGCAATATCCAAATACCACACTCTACTGTGACTTAAATTGTTTTATTTTTAGCAGACACAGCCATGGTTCAAATCCTGGGAGTGGTAGTAAGCTGTATGCGTAATCATACCTCTCAACTGTACAGATTTGCTCAGAATGTCCAGATAACTGGCTCATATTTTCTGCCTGTCACCTTGTCACCCTGGCAAATTAGTGGGATGATTTCAGAATTTTTGTCAGCAAATAATGACATGCATCTGATTTGCAGACCTCAACACCTTTAGAAAATGTATATGAAAACAAACCTGTCACTCTACAAACTCTCCAAAAGTTTATGAGAGCAATATTCAAACTATGTCCCTATTTCTACCGCCATGTTGTCAAGATTTGACCAGAGTGTGTGCATTAACAGATTGAGAGGAATGTTCATAATATTAACTCAGAATCTGAGAATATGTGTAGAAACAGTCAGGTAGTGTTAACAAACATTCCCTCTACAGGTATACCGGGTAAGAGATGTAGAATTTAGCTATAAGATGGTTGAAGTATACGCTTGCTTACAAACATACCACTGGCCAAACCAAGGCCATAGGGTAGTGTAATAATACTTGTACCTTAGAGCAATGATCAATAAAGTTGTGAAAACTACAAGGATATATAAGTTGTTAATTGACATCTCTGTCTCACTCCACCATATCTGCAACAATAATCTAAATACACAAATCAGTGGGTATGCTTACACCAAACCTACTGTTGGGACATATGTCCTATTATTCAATAAATATTGAAATGTGTTTCTATTAATGTTCCATGTTGAAACACTATCATTGGTGGCCTGTTGCTATCAATGTAACCAGCATGCCGTTGTAATGGCCACTGTGGTTCCATATATGCATGTGTTCTGTTTGCTATGCAACTGTTCCAAATCTGGTGTTTTGGGTTAATGGGAATATCTATGCATGTTGTTATAACTAATCCTGAACTGTGTTGATTATTGCTAACCCACATATGTTTTAAATCTGCAATACCATAGCTCATTTGGGAAGGCCGGTCCCAGCAGACTCATCTCTTCCACCTCATCTGGCCATGGCACCGGGCACGGTCTGGGACCCACCCCTGGACCTCCTCATCCACTGGTCCTGCACCATCTTTGGGTGGAACCACCTCAGGAGATGGGGCTTGCCCCCCCGGGAGTGGGAGCAGACAGGAAACTGTCACCCGTAGTCAGGTCCGTGGATTGGTGCATAGTGAGCTCTGAAAGAAGTTTGGAGATCTCCTACACCAGCTTAAGGGCTGCATGGTGCATTTAGAGGGTCAGCCTGCCCCTCCTACCCAGCCCCCAGTGCAGCCACCTTCGGGGGCGTGAAGGTGCAGTGGTGACTGCTCATGGTTGGGGACCTCAGTCCCACTGTTTCCATTTGGGGCTAATGGGCTTCCGATTTCCAAACACCCCTCCACATCCAAGGTGTTAACCCCCACATGTGTCATATACCACCCCTGTATGCTGTCTTGTCTGTCGTTCTACCCAAACTTGGTCTATATCAGATGCATGAAAACACAAATGTCGGGAATTGAAACTGTGATTGTGGGGTCGGGTTACAGTAAGGAGTGGGATATTTCCCCTTTCCTCACTGTAGTGCAACCTCAGAGTTGGAATATATAGTTAGCAAGGAGTGTGGGGGGGCTAATAGCAAGTTTGATTACCGGCATTTTCGCTCATGTGATCGTTAGTGGTTTAGTCTGTTTGGGCTTATAAATATAGACCTCCCAAACTACCTCCCCAAATATACCTACTATCCTTCCTCAACATTCCACTTTCACCTTAAAAAAATCTGTTCCCCAAAAAAAAAAAAAAATCTCGTCCCATACATAGCTGTCCATTTCGCACATGTATCCACTGGACACATAATCTGGTCTAATTGGCTTCACAACATATTATTGTTGTCCTCACCCTTCTCTCAAGGGTTTGAGTGTCCATATCTACCTCCAAATTCAGTATATATGCACAGCTGTTGCTGTGGAAGAAATGGACAGCTATTGACCTTCCCTACACCCGTCCTGCACATCCCTAGTTACTTTTCCTATTGTCTTTCCTTCTGCATGCCCCCTTTTTCACCACTTTCCTATCATCCCTTTTTCTTTTATTTTAAAGAAATTAGCATGGTGGTAAGTGGGAGTATGCACTTTTAAGCAGTAGTAAGTGGGTTTAAGCCTGTTTGCACTGCGGCAAGCAATGGCTACACAGATTAAGCACTTTTATGGCTGTCTGTAAGCATATGTAACTGGAAGTTAGCATTGCTTACCACCACACAAACCCACGCAAGCCCACTTACAGCTGCTTAAAAGTGCCTTAATCACTCTGTATCCAACAGCCCTTGTTCTGCACAGAAAGAAAATAATCAGCACTTGCAAGTCTTGAACCCAGGACCCTGCACACCAAGTTACCACTAAGCCATTTGAGCTGGACATAAATGTGATGTTTTCTCAAACATATCAATCAGCACAGTCATTCAACAGTAGGGAAAATGTATTTATATATATATATATATATATATATATATATATATATACATATACATATATATATATATATATATATATATATATATATATATATATTTATACACATATATATATATATATATATATATATATATATATATGTAGACATACATCTTCATAGGTTCATAGGTAGGTACTAGGCTATCTGCCCGAAGGCATTTATAAGCCTAGCCAAAATGTGTTGGCTTTTGATGCCCCCTTACATTAGTTCCTTGTGCCTCTGTCCAGCAGAGCCACTGAAGTGATCCCCAGGGTAAACTTTCTGTTTCCCATCCACTCGTCAAGGTTTCTCTTGAAGGAGTGCTAGTGAGGATCTCTGCCTAATGTAGATTGGAATCTTGTTCCAAAGCATGAGAAGTCTCTGGGACAGGAATCTATCCCTTCAGCATATCCTATTTATTGTTGTGGTGAGGTTTAGATTCCTAGAGCATGTGGCTCGAGGGGATAAGGTTTTCTTTAGGTGGCACATGTCCATTAATTCTGGGTTGGACATGGCCTTGTATGTCAGGCAGAGATCACGTCTGAGCAGGCGGTATGCAACCGAGTACAGCTGGAGTTTCTTCAGTCGAGCTGCATAAGGTATTTGTTTGAGGCCAGTGATCCTCTTGGTGAGGTACTTCTGTGGTCTTTCCAGCTGTTGCAGGTGTCCTGTAAGGTACATCCCAAATGGGGCATTGTACTCTGTGATGGGTCTGATGAGTGATGAGTAGAGGGCACAATGACCGCTTTTGATCTAGATGCAAACCCTTTTGTGATTAGGTGGGCCACATAGAAGGATTTTCTAACCACTTTGCCAATGTGATTATCAAAGGAGAGATTACTATCTACTTGGGTCCTCAGATCCCTTATTACGTTTTCCATATTTAGGGGACTACCACCTATGTGGTAGTCTGTGGGTACTTTGCTATTTCCAAAGAGAATAGCTATGCATTTTTTGTCATATAGCTTGAGGCCATGATTTTGACACCAAGTATCCGTCTCAGTGAGACCCTTTTGGAGAATGTCTGTGTCAGCCAGTGAGTGAATTATAGCCCCTAGTTTGCAGTCGTCTGTGAACTTGGTCAGCCATAGTCATCCTGTGCTTGTCTGTACCTCTGAGAAGTATATGCCGAACAGGAGGGGTCCTAGGACTGAGCTCTGGGGAATGCCACTTGTAACCGGTTTAGAGTCAGACTTAGCTCACACAACTCTCACCATGTGGGTTCTATCCGTGAGCCAATTGGAAACCTATCTTGTGACACAGGGGTTTATGTTCAGGCTGGTGAGCTTGTCTATAATACCAGAATGGGGAATGGTGTCGAAGGCCTTTGCAAGGTCTAATTAGGCTGTGTGTACCACCTTTCCCTTCTCTATAGCCTTGGTAACTGTCACAAAGAAGTCCATCAGGTTTAGAAGGCATGGTCTGCCCTTAACAAAAGCTGAACTGTGTAGGGTCCAGTGTTTGGAGGTTCCCAATATCTCTGTTAATGAGTTCCATGATGATGCACGCCATACCCTTGCAGATCAAGCTAGTCAGGCTTATAGGGCAGTAGTTCTCGGGGTCTGTTGTGGCTCAACCTTTGTGAAGTAGAATAACCGTTGCTGTGCACCACTCTATGGGTACATAGCCTCTGGAGAGGCTGCGTTTGAACAGTGTGTTTAGGTGAGGGGTTAGTTCATCTTTGTGCTCATGTAGGATGCAGCCTGGGACACCACCCGGTCCCATTGATGCTGTTTTTTTGGGTTTGGAGAGGGCTATTTTAAGCTGAGTGTCTGTGATTTCAGGGGCTCTACATTCTTCTGGTATGGTTATGGGCCCTTTTGGGGGTGGGGGGGTGAGGTCTGCACTGAACCTGTCTGCCAGGATGTTGGCAATATCGGTTGGTTCAGTGTATTTTGTGCCATTCTGCACAAACTCTGAGCAGATCTGAGAATTGCCACTTAGATTCTTGTCATAGCTAAAGAATGCCTTGTGGTTATCTTTGGAGTCCTTGGCAAGTTTTCTTTTAAAGCTTGCCTTGAACAATTTTATGAGGGACATAGTTTCTTGCTGATACTGATCAGGGATGCCATCCCTTCTTGGGATTTTACTCTTTTCTGTACTAGTTTCCTCTTTCTATTTTATAGCTTGTTTATGGCAAGGGTCCACCAGACTGGTTTCCTTTTCATAGAGGAGTGAGTCTTGGTTTTGCTTTGGATAGCACAATCCATGCATTCTTGTAGGTGCCTGTAGAATGCCTTAGTAAAGGATTTTGCTGATTGGACAGCGTTATACTTTAGCATGGGGGCTTTAAAACTTTCCATCTCCATCTTAAGTAATGTGAAGTTTGCTTTTGAAGAGTTTTTCACTATGGTTTCCTTGTCCGGGGGTGGGGGCGGAATGTGGATATCCAAAGTGATTTGTTTATGGTCAGATCTAATCAGCAAGGGGTTGACCTCTGGTGTGGAACAAGGAGAAAATTACAGTTAGCCGCCTGTCCGGTGCCAGGATCCACCACATAATGCATGCACTCAAGTCACTCCACAACAAGTACAGATATGCCTCTGTCATTGTCCATGCTGGAGTGAATGACTTGAGACGTACCTCCCTGGACTACATGAAAAGAGACATGGAAGAGCTCTTGGATCATGTGACCCAGGCAGGTATGACCCTAGCCCTGAGTAGCATCCTGCCTTCACCCAGAATGATACCACAGTATAAGGACAAAATGATTGACTTCAACAATTGGATAAGCTTTTGGTGTCATTCAAAGGGGATCCAGTATTTGTCTGCCTGGGAAGACATGATCGACAAACCACGATGCTTTGCCAGAGATGGTCTGCACCTGTCACCCCTGGGATTCAGGTTACTGGCTAAAGCTTTTGCCACCCCTATAGTGCCTTTTTTAGGCAAGGTTCAAATGATAAAACCACCACCGTAACAGATACAAGCATGCAAAATCTGAAGGTAATGCTACTCAATGCTAGAAGTCTAAACCTCAAAATGCAGTCTCGAGGCACGCCTAAAAATGAACAACATCGATATCTGTGCAGTAACTGAGACCTGGTTCAAGGCTCCAGAGAGCACTCCTGCAATATCAGGCTACAATTCTTACCACACTTTTCGGCCACAAAACCAAGACCAAAACACTAAAGGTGGAGGAGTGTCCATATTCACCAAGGATATTCACACCTCCAGGCTAGTTGCCCAACACAATGCATCTGAAATTCTCCAGGTGCAACTAACACTAAATAAGACTGCAATACAAATTGTACCTTGCTACAGATCTCCCACCATGCCCCAATATTCTCACTACACATTTCTAAACATACTGGAAAATATTAAGGTACAACCAAACACCCTAATACTGTGTGATTTCAACTACACTGCCATTAACTGGGAAAACTACTCAGGTACCAACTCCTTTTCCCAACGGTTCTTGGAATTCCTAAATTCCAACGGCCTGGATCAACTAATCCATTGACCCACCAGGGGCTCCAATATCCTAGACCTGGTCATTACCAACATGCAGATGCTCCACACCAGTGGTCACCCCCTCATTGGTCAGGTCTGACCATAAGCAAATCACCTTTGACATCTACATCCCACCTCCACCTCCCAGTAAGGAAACCTCCTTAAAAACTTCTCCAAAGCCAACTTCATGCTACTGAAGTCAGAAGTGACAAACTTCAAAACACCCACGCAGACGGGATCTGGAAGTTCGACTGCAGAATCCTAAACTAAGGCACTGTATGAGCACATACACTCGTGCATGAATTGTGCCATTCCAAATAGAACCAAGATGCTCTTCTCCAAAAAAGGGAAGCCAATCTGGTGGTCAACTGCTATAAACAAACTATACAACAGAAGGAAGAAACTGTTGCAGAAAAGAGAAAAATCCCAGGATGCAAAAAAACTCCCTCACCAGCCTCAGTAAGAAGCTGAGATCCCTCATAAAATCCTCAAAGCTAGTTACAAAAATACAATTACCAAAGATTCCAAAGACAACCACAAGGCATTCTATAGTTATGTCAAGAATCGAAATGGCAATGCTCAGATCTGCTCTGAGCTACAACAGAATGGCATTAAATATACTGATCCCAAGGATATTGCCAATATCCTGGAAGATTGATTTTGTGCTAACTTCACCCCCTAAAGGGCCCATCTCAATACCAAAAGATTGTCAAATTCCGATAATCACAGCAACACAGGTAGAAACTGCACTCTCCAAAGCTAAGAATACAGCATCCATGGGACCAGATGACAACCCAGGCTGTGTACTACATGAACTACAAAATGAACTGGCACCTCACCTAAGTGTCATGTTTAATCATAGCCTCACCTCAGGCTTCATGCCCACTGAGTGGCGCACAGCTACAGTTATCCCACTCCACAAGGGAGGATCCGCCTTGGATCCCGAGAACTACAGTCCCATCAGTCTGACAAGCCTGATCTGCAAGGGCATGGAACGCATTATCATGGAACTTATAAACAAAGACATTGGCAACCTTCAAACACTGGACTCCACCCAGTTTGGGTTTGTGAAGGGCCAATCTTGTCTCCTGTATCTGATTGACTTCTTTGAATCAGTCTCCAGAGCTGTGGACAAGGGTAAGGTGGTCCATACAGCCTATCTGGCCCTTGCCAAGGCCTTCAACACCATCCCCCACTCTGGAATCATAGATAAACTTACTAAGCTGGGCATAAATCCCTATGTCACTCGATGGTTTGCCATCTGGCTTACTGACAGAACTCAGACTGTAAAAGTAGCCGACTCCAAATCCAGCTCCAGACAAGTGACAAGTGGAGTACCTCAGGGTTCAGTCCTGTCACCAATCTTGTTTGGCATCTACTTCTCTGAAGTACAGGCCAACACTAAGGGACTCTGGCTAACAACATTTGCAGATGACTGCAAACTGGGAGCCATTACTGAATCCCCAAATTATGTGGATGTTCTACAAAAGGGCCTTACAGAAACAGATGCCTGGTTCCAGAGCCATGGGCTCAAGCTTAATGCCAAAAATGCATAGTTATCCCCTTTGGAAAAAAAACATGTACCCATGAATTACCACATAGGTGGCAGGAAACTAAACACTGAAAGTGTGATGAGAGACTTAGCGACACAGGTGGACAGTGTTCTCACTTTTGATAACCACATTGTCACAACAGTCAGGAAATCCTTCTATGTGGCACACCTCATCACTAAGGGCTTTTCATCCAGAAAAAAGGAGGTCATTGTCCCACTGAACTCATCTCTCATTAGACCCATTATAGAGTATAATGCTCCATTTGGTATGTACCTCACAAGACATCTGAAATAGCTGGAAAGGCCACAGAAATACATCACTAAAAGAATCACAGGCCTAAAGCAGATGCCATATGCTGACTGTCTAAAAAAACTCCAGCTATACTCTGTGGCATATTGTCTACTCAGAGGCGATCTCTGCTTAACATACAAGGCCATGTCAAACCCTGAGCTGTTGGACATGCTCCACTTGAAGAAATCCCAATCCCTCAGAGCCACATGCTCCAGGGATCTAAACCTTGTCATCACAATAAACAAAACATGCTGGAGGGATAGGTTCCTGACCCAGAGACTCCCCATACTCTCTAATAGACTGACTATACGTGTCAGACAGAGTGCCTCATTGGCCCTCTTCAAAAGGAACCTTGATGATTGGATGGGAGATAGGAAATTCACTCCTGGGATCATGTCAGTCGCCCTGCTAGACAGGGGTCCAGAGAAGTAAATATTGTGGGAAGAAATATCCAGGGAATTGTTATGGCTAGGCTTGAATAGGCCCTAGGATCGATAGCCTAGTACCAACCTATGAACTATGAACCTATGAACACTGGTCGCCCATGTTGGTGATGACCAGGTCCAATATGTTGTCACCTCTGGTGGGAGTGTTGACCAGTTGTTCCAAGGCATTTGAGTTTATAAATTCTAGGAAATGTTGGGCAAGGGAGTTAGTACTTGAGTACTTCTCCCAGTTCATTTTTGGGTAGTTGAAATAACCCAATATTAGGGTGTTTGGTAGGACTTTTATGTTACCCAGAGTTTCCAGAAATGCATAATGGGCGTCCTGGGACATGGTGGGTGATCTGTAGTAAGCTAAAATTTGAATTGTAGTTTTGCCTGTTGTTAGTTACACGTGAATAATCCCTGAAGCATCGTGCTGTGCCACTAACCTGGAGGTGTGGGTATACTTGATGAATATGGATACTCCCCCACCTTTTTTATTTTGGTCTGAGTTCTGTGGTGGAAATGTATGGTATGAGTTGTAGCCTAGTAGTGCTGAGGTACTCTCTGGAGCCTTAAACCAGGTTTCTGTTACTGCACATTAATCAATTTTCTCCATACTGAGGAGTGCCTCAAGTGTGTGCATTCTGAGGTTTAGATTTCTGGCATTGAGTAGTAGTACCCTCAGATTTTTGTTACTTGTGCTATTTACGGCAGTGGGTTTGTCTTTTGAGCCTTGCCTAAAAAAGGCACTATGGGGGTGGCAAGACCCTTGGCTAGTATTCAAAAGCCTAAGGATGACAGGTGCAAGCCATCTCTAATGAAGCAGCGTGGCTTGTTCAGCATGTCATCCCAGGCAGACAGACACTGGATCCCCTTTGAATGACACCAGAAACATAGCCAATTGTTGAAATTGATAATTGTTTCTTTATAAAATGGTATCATTCTTGGTGAAGGTAGGATGCTACTCATGTTCAGGGTCATTCCAGCCTGGGCTATGTGTTCAGAGAACTCTTCCATGTCTCTTTTCATGTAGTCCAGGGAAGTACAGCTCAGGTCATTCACACTAACATGGACAATGACAGAGTCATATTTGTACCTGTTCTGGAGTGACCTGAGTGCTTGTCTTATGTGGCAGATCCTGACACCCATCAGGCAGCTAACAGTAAACGTCTTCTTATTCAGCCTAGTGAGTGGGATGTCAGTGTGCCTGACTATAGAGTCACTTTTTACTAGTATGTTGGGTATGTTATTTTGCCTTGAGGGCTGTGATTGCATGGCACACTGGTTTTGTGAAGTATGTGTTTCATGGTTTATGCTGGGGGTGGAGGTTGATTGGATGTCTGCTTTGGAAGGCTCTGATGCTTTTGCAGATTTTTATTTAGAGCCTCGGAGTATGTTTTCATGTGTTTACGTGTTTTTTTTGCCGGTGCTGGTTTAATGGGTCTATGTGAGACTGGTGGTGTGATGCCAGTATTTCCCTTCTCCTCTTGACTGTCTGATCCAGTCTTGGTTTGAGATAGCTTAGCTTCACTTTTGGCTGTATAATTGCATCTCTCACATGTATAAGTGTTTGGTGGTAGGAGGAAAGGGTTGTCTGTGTACATGAGGCAGTTGTAACATTGCCTCAAAATGCGCAGATTCACCACTTGGACTGGAGAGTACACCTGAAAATGCCCTTTGGACATGCCTGGATAGGTACAGTAAACTGTTTTACTGAATGGCTGGTAAGGTCAAATAGAGAGCCTTGTCCTTCTGTAGTGCTAGGGTTTATAAGTGCTTGCTATGCATTTTGAGCAAGTACTGGGCTGAGAAATTAATGGCTTGAGTGCTTAAGTTGAAATTTATCTAGTTCCAAGGGAAAATTTGAAGAGGAGACTTTGTGCATATATATATATATATATATATATATATATATATATATATGTATATAGACTTTGTACATATATATATATATATATATATATATATATATATATATATATATATATATATGTGTGTGTGTGTGTGTGTGTGTGTGTATGTATATATACATATGTATATATATATATATATATATATATATATAATGTATTGCACATACACATTGAACCTCTCACTGCAAAACACCTGATCAAACACACCCTTAATGGGGTGAAGGGGCACAAATTAGGGATCTCTTGTAATTATTGCAATTTCCCCTTCCTCCACAGCTGAACAGATATGCCTTGCAACACAATAACCAGCACCTGCAAGACTTGAACCCAGGACCCTCCACAACATACCCACAACAAGTTAATAGTAAGCCATCTCAGTTGCAAGATGTCAGGATGATATCTGTAGCGTATCATGCAGAACAGTCAATCTACCATAGGGAATGCACAGTGTGGAAGCACTAAACATTCATATGATACATACACACACACACACACATATATATATATATATATATGTATATATATATATATATATATATATATATATATATATATATACCATATACATAGATAAAGATATTACTACTTATAGATATATATAAGAAGAGTATATATATATACACATATACAAAGATAAAGATATTACTACTTATAGATATGTATAAGAAGAGTGTATATATATATATATATATATATATATATATATATATATATATATATGTATAGTGCACAGCATATCAAACAGCCATTATTCCTACATTTGCCACCTTTTAAAATGGGCAGTGTTGGATTCTTTTCTGCAAATGAGAATTATTGCATGAAACATATACCCACACACAATGCAAAGGACATGATACCACACACACGTTTGCATACATAGAAATGTTTATTTATGAAACATATACCCACACACAGTGCAAAGGACATGACACCACACACAAGTTTGCATACATAGAAATGTTTATTTGTGTAGTATTTCAGTTGTTATGCCATTTCTTACAGCAGTTAGGTGTTTGG
>NC_056731.1:1508968899-1508976399 GCF_019279795.1 Protopterus annectens
CAACTATGTAGGTCCCTCTGATATACCTCTGGGGCAGCAGCCTGTAGCCAGTGAGTATGGAGGTCTTTTGTTCAGGTTTGTCAATACACCGGCCATGTTATGGCAATGCTATTTGCCATGCACACATTTAGCACACCTACCCATAATGCATGCTGTACATGTTCACTTATTGTTGCTGTTAACTGCACTGCATCACAGTGGTCACCATGGTGGCATATCTGAAGGGTATGTAAGAGTCCTGCAGCATAACTAACAACCTGTCAGTGCACGATGTGTGGGCAGAGATAAACATAATGGTGGGACAAATGGCCTACAGTAGGGACATGTCTCAAACATTACCCTTATACAGTGGCTACAACAGTGTATATGCCAATATTACAATGCCAACTGTTACAGATCTACACAACGGCATATCACAATACCACATTCCACAAATTTTACAACCTGTAATGTGATCCTAACATGAGCAATGAATGTGTAAGATGGAATCCTATGTTAGGACAACAAATATGGTGAATACATACCTTAACAAACACTGGAAGCATATGTGTGCACACACTCCAATAACTTATAGCTTTTGAGGTACTGCAGCATTCATTCATCTTGAATATGCACCTTCCATCAAGTATGGGTCCTCAATGTCACACCAAGTAATGTTCTGCTGTCCAAGAAGTATGTCCATGACATTTGCCCACTCACCTGCAACAGAGGCAGCCATGGCTTGCACACATCTTACAAACCATGGAATGGATCCCATATCCAAAAGGTAGCACTCAGGAGTGGGAGACGTAGCCTTACCTTGCCATTGCATATAGCATGGCAAACAGTGTAGACAAGCATGTATGTGATGATGAAGTATGGGACACCACTAATGTAGAAAATAAACAGATGCTCATCCAAGACAGATGACAACACATGTTACAAAGTGGTCATGGAGGCTGCCCAGAAACATGCATCAACACTGTGGGACATACAGGAAAGTCTAGAAAGTACTGCCTGTGCAGCATCTGTGTCAGGTCTATATTAAAATACTGAAACCTCACTTACGTGAATACCTAAACGTCAACACATAAATAGCGAACCGGGAAAACAATGAATGCCCTGAAGTGCGAAATTCAAAATATCGAATTGCCATAGTTGGCCAACCCCACCGCTCACTACGTACTACCTACCCAAACAAAATAAATAATACACACTTTCCCATACCTACACTTCACCCATATATCTCATATCCTAATCAAACATTCACTACACACAAATGTATCTAACTATAAACAAACAACACCCAACTACAGGAAAATTATAATTTATATATACATTCAGCTACACAACTATATTACTATACATACACTTAACATAACCCTACTTCTAACCCTAAAGTAAAGGTTGTATGTATTACTATGTATGCACTTACCTTAGCCCACATCCTAACCCTAAGGTCCGTTACTATTGCACATTTACGTTAGGGAGCTATACCGAATAAGGGCCAACTATGACAATTTGATATTATGAATTTCGCACTTCAGGACATTTGGTGTTTTCGTGGTTCGCTATTTATGTGTCGGCATTTAGGTATTCACGTAAGTGAGGTTTCCCTATTTTAATATAGTCTCCCTGTGTCGACAATTACCTGGACTCTGCATAATTGTGGCCTGTGGGTTAGGGTAATCAGATAGAAGAGTTGTTCCACAGGAGACATCATCCAGGGCTCTCTACAGGTAGCATATGCATAACATCAAGTCTCCCAAAGGCATGTGTTGCAATGTGTAATAGTGTACTGAGATCAAGGCTAAAACCTACAAACAGTATTAATAAAGATACATGTGCTGCACAAGCAACGCCTCACTCCACCTCTGGCCCACCATCCCCATCTGTACCTTGCCAGTGCTAGTGTACACCTTTAGGTTTGCTGTTCATTAGCAGGAACTGGGCTGGTAGACATGCATTCTGAATTTGGGACACTGCAAAATGACACATGTGTGGCCCATAGATGTCAAGCATCTGCAAAAAGGCTGAGAATGGGGAGGGGTGTCATCCTGAAACACAACAGTGAACTGAAGCATACATCCAAATCTCACTAAGAATGCTGTATCTGAACACAGTCAAGGTCATGCATTGTGCGAGACATAACCCTGACTCCACATCAATAGTGAAGGCACTGTGTGACCTTCAAGGGCTGTGCACATGAGCTGACCTTGCAATCTGGCAGAGTTGGGGGACATTTGTAGAGCAGAGTGACCAAATAATGGCAAGTGAAGATGGGCCATGCTAGTATACCCCTTCCAGGAATAGTGACTGCTGTAATTCACTTAACAGGTGCTGCAACAAACCATCATGTTAAGGTTATGCACACTTCTGCAACCCACATATTGTATGCATCCCAACAAACATCTGCACAACTAACACATTTGTTTGATACAGCATTTGTTTGCACAGATCATATGCCACATATCAGGTGTGTGTAATGTTAACATATGCAGTATTGTAGCCCCCATGGCATATCAGGGAAGAGGGTGGCATGTCAATAAGGGTGTGTACACTTCTCATAGCCACAGTAAGCTTTGAAGGTTGTCAGTATAATTGCATTTTATTGCTCATCCAGGCACTGCTGATGATGAGATCTGATAATCGGACGTCAGGCATTCACTATTGACATCTATCCGCATATCAGCCCAGGTATGTGTCAGACAAACACATAGGGGCTGTGAGCAACAGAGCAAACATAACTGCCACACATATACACATTCAGCAATGGTGTGTACACTTGTGAGATATGGTGCACAGTACATGGCAGGGTGCTGAACAGGTGCACAGCAATACTGTGTACATGGGTGCAGTGTGTTCCAGGGGAAGGGGCATCACCTACTAACACAACTCATGTATCACAGAGATGTATAATGTTGGTAACAGGGATTGAGTATAGCTGCAGTGCATGCTGCTGAGTGCCATATGTCATGCATGTTGACAGTTGGGCAATGAGACGTCTGTGTAATATCTTTGTGCCACCTCACCTGTAAGTGTTTGTGTGTGTGTGTGTGTGGGGGGGGTGAGTGTGTCTGTAGAGATAAGCAATGATGTACAGGTCTTAAAGTATGATTCCTTTTTTCCCCTCACAGGTGGTGAGGTGGGTCAGGGTCCCTTCTGCAGGCGAATTGATGTTAGTGTCCATGCAGACTCTGACAATGATGATAGCTATGGGGAAGCACAAGTGGAGTTGTCAGGGGCTGAAGCTGTGCCATCGGTTGACATCCCACTGTCATCCACCCCATCCCCGCACACAGTCACTTTGCCTATACATACCCCATAACCAGTGGCCATAGATGAGGGATGTTTTGGTGGGTGGTAGCATGGGGACAGGACAGTGTGGTGACTATGGTAAGTGTGCCTGTACACAACAGCCATAGCCGGATGACCAGCGAGGTACCACACAGGCAGATGTACAGGGGTGATTATAGAAGGGCTGCTGGCCATCATGCCCCTGGTCGAGGTGCCACAGTAGGTGTCTCCAGATGCATGTTTCACGCCATCATGGAGATACAGGCACTTATGGAACATTTTACCAGACAGGGTCTGAGGCTCCAGAGGGCTACTCATTCTGCTGTTATTGACAACATCCATGATCTCGCAGGTGCCCACCGTTATTTTGCACAGGTCCTGGATAGACAGTTGGGTGAGAGGGTGGGAATCCTCGACCATGCAATGTCTGTGTTAGAGCATATGGTGGGAGTAGGGCAACAGCCACGTGGACATAGGTCAGCAACACCAACAGGTGGATGTCTATGTGGACATGCAACAAATCAGAGTTGCTCCCATAGTGGCAGTAACAGCACCAGCACTGCTGTCCACACCACAACACAGCAGGCCAAGTGCACATGCCCCTGGCCAGTCCCAACAGGGACCCAGATCCAGCGGACATTTGTCATCATCAGGAGAGAGTACCATATCTGGCCTTGTACCTGGTAGTGCCCATGGAACCCCTGGCAGTCACAGTTCTTGTGTCCATGGCCAGAGACAGTGAACTGCACACCCTGTAATGTACAGGCGGCATCAGTCCAACAAACCCCTGCATAGGGCAGCCACACAGCTGAACTGTGTGCATACACACACACACACACACACACACACACACACACACACACACACACATATACATACATCACCAACACAGCTAGGGCACCAACATACTTGCACACACCACATCTGCACAGCCCAATTAATAAAAAAGCCCCTAACACACACACATGATGTCAACCAAATGGCTCAGCCTAGGTCTCTGAAAAACCCACAACACACTCTGTGCATATGATGATACCTGTGGCACATCCCTGTCATCCATACCATCAATGCAGGGACAGGCTAATATGGTTTTGATGCTCAGGGTGAATGTACTAAGGTGTAGCAATGTAATGCTATGTAACATGTTTTCAGCAGGAAAGTTTAATGCTTACATGTCAGGATGTGTAGCTGTCCAGCTATGATGCATTATAGCTGTTATTAACACTGACTGATAGTGGTCTCCATAATGTATTCAATTTGCGTTGTAGGTGTCGATGTGTCAGCAGGATGTTGATCTGTTGTTTCCTACAAGGGGTATGGCACTGTGGTGACACATTGACTGTGTCATATCCTGGGTACAGCTGAACACAAATAACAGGTCTGTATAAGAGTTACTGCATATGCCACATGGCTGATAGGTCTGAGGGGTATATACAGGTGAGTGCATGGTGGCTGATGTCAGCAGCCCTTCTACAGTGGACAATGGTAAGTGTATTGGGTGGCATACACCACATGTTTGTGTATCTCTCTCACACACACACACACACACACACACACACACACACACACACACACACACACACACACACACACACAGGATTTGGTGTTGATGCAGACACAAGGATGTACTTAATTTTGCAGTGAAGCCATTTTAGCCTATGTAATTCCACCAAGACAAAATAGGCAAAGCATCACATCAGTAAATAATCACACTGCTACTTTAATGTCATTGATGATGGTACTGGCAGAGTATATGCCCCCTTCCCCAATGTAGTGCCATCCTGGCATTGGTAAACATAGGTGTTTGGGTGTGGGTGATACAGCCCTTCACATTGGAGGGTGTGGGGTGGTGTAGAGCCGCACATAGTGTGAGTGATGACTACTTAACTGTTAACATATACAGTACAGTATTACACCAGACTAAGTGGGGGGATAAACACAATAATAACCCCAATGAGGGTGGCTGTGTCCACAACATCGACAATCAACTATATATATACCAACTCCAGTATCGCTGTACAGCTATACAGTGGGGAAGAGGGCATTTACACATCTACTACTAGTTTTGATGGAATTAATTTACATGACATGATTCCTTTGAAATGTTAGCATTTACCAGTCAGTTCTCTGACAGATGACCTCCTGGGACATGTATTTTCTGCAGACTGAAGTAGATCCCTTCACATACACACACACTTACTTGGCAACACTGAGAGTAGAACCCCTACCCAGGTACTTATTGCTACTAATGTGTTTGGCCTTAATTGCACACACCACACAGCTTTTAGGATGAGGTGTGTTCTGAGTCTCTTGTTAAGTGAGGAACATCACCAGGCCTTGTACAGTATGGTAATGGGGATATACTGGGTGTTAATGAATAATACATAGTATGACATACTATCATATACACATTGACAAACATATAACAGTCAAAGACACATCTGAAAGACCTGGGTTTATCAGTGCTAAATACCTTATCAGTGAGTCCATTCTGTTACAGATAATTTGCACACAGCATGTGCATCATTGAGCTGGACAGCGTACTCAGTTACCTGTATGGTTGATGGTGACAGTGGTCCTCATACAGTGGACCTTGGGGCATGTACTGTGGGTACCATGGTGTAAACACAGTATACCTGGCACCCATACCCCACATTGGATATTTTGCTCACTGAAACCCTTGATAATAATCTGACATACCCACAATCACACATTGACAAGGACTGCAATACAACCCCTTGTCTATCTCATCAGTGCTACTACAGGGATATGCATTTATTGTACATGCCACAGGGATAGTAGGGTGATGGTTTATCATGGCTCTCCTAATGTCAACAAAATCACTATGACATACACTGTATGGCCAGGTGTATTGTATTTGGAGAATGTAACCTCAGAATGCTGTATCCTACAAATATACACACTTGCACACATACACACAGTTGCCAGGACTCAGAGGGTAACCCATGCCTATCTACCCTTGTGTAAAACAATGTTGTACTGATACTGCAAACTCCAGGTAGCCCATAGGGTGAAGAGTGTAACAAGGTACATTTAATGTTCATTACAGAGCAGCCATTTCTAATCATGGCAATGGGGGATGTAGTGTGTGAGAAGGTCATCAGGGTATTATCAACTGCAGGTTTACAAATACACAGACACTGTTATTCTCAGCATTGCACACTAACACATTTGCCAGTACTAGGGTCCATAGGTGCAGGTGTTCCTAGGTGTGTACCAGGGTATTGACCATGGAGAGATGAGAAAAGTAGGGTATATGAGTACAGTGGTATCATGGCACCTGACATTTGTCAGCAGGCCATCTATCAGCTGATGCCATGTGAGTGATCCTCAGGGTGACAGTTAAATGCATCATCCAATCATCTGGTTGTCTCTTACAGAGGTCCAGTGAGGTGCTCCAATTGACATGTATGCAACATATATTACATAACATGGCCAGTGTCTGGGTTGGAGACCTGTACCCAAGCATGTTCTGCTGACTGTGGTAATCTACTTGAGGTATCCATGGCATGTGGTGCATACAGGGTGGGGTTTCCTAGCTGTGGCATTCATAACACAGCTGGTTAGACATGTCAGTGTCAGACAAGCATAGATTGCCTGTGAGCAGCCAAGATGGATACCTGACATCTGCACATCTGTACAGAGGACAGACAGAAATCAGATAGCCAGCAGGTTATACATTAGAATTAATGTTTTGACAGATAGACATCTGACACTGATAGGTATGCCATCACTACATGACAGCAGCCCTCAATGACACATCCTATATGCATAGTAGTCTACAGTTAATATCCACATATCAAATCAATATCCAGTAGCAAGTACTTAATAACACACAGCTCACACACCAAGAACACAATAGTCAGTACTCAGAGTCCAGCTTTGCATGCAGGGGTGTATGGTTCCAGTACTTCCATTTGCAATCTACTCTTACTTTGGAAAGCAGTTAATAGTAGTAATGTAATGATACAATGCATGCAAGTGTGACTGCATATAACCTGGGATACTATCTATGTATGAAACACATACAAAAGGAAAAGACTGTTGTACTAGTCGTATATACTCAGGTGTCCCAGACAGTATACTCACACCCATTGCTGCTGTAATGATAGCACACAGAAGCATGATATGTACATGGAATTGAATACACTTATTAAAGATGTCATTGCCATGCTATTTCATCAGACTGGAATGTGATTACTA
>NC_056731.1:1508978899-1508991399 GCF_019279795.1 Protopterus annectens
AGGCATGTCACAAAGCACTGTGTAAACTACAGGCAGACTGCCACAACATTGACCCAAGTTTCCTATGGGGGAATACACATGCACTTGCAAATATAGCAGGCACTACAGGCATGTAACAGCATGGAGTAAAAGACACCAGTGTGAAAGTGCATACCCACAACCAATCTGAACACAACCACAGTCACATTATGGTAAGCCTAAGTAATATTTCAGTATATGGACTGTGTGAACAAAACCACCCTCATATGAGCCTCTCACACAGTAACCCTACATATACTGGTAGTCTGATGCCTGACTGTGGTATGGGACATATGTCAGTCTGGCCCTACAAACATGTACGCTGACAGGGTACCATAAACTGGAGCAGCATGCAACATTAGATAGAACAGGACCAAGAACAGTGACATCTACCACAGTCTGTACACAGGCCAAGTAACATATTCACAATACACACTCTGTCAACAGTCACCATAAGTACACAGACCTCACTACTGTACACACTACAACAGAATGTCCAGGTTTTGCCCTCAGATATAAGGCCTACTATACATAGCATGTCTAGCAGTCTGATATCTCACTGGATTGTTATCAGGTATAATGTCAGTAAATAATGATGTACTGTACATATGCACCTCTTACTGCATGACATATGGACAAAGGGTGACAGACTTGGGGACAGAAGCACAAACACAGGGCCGATATTGACATATTGCTGTGATAAACTGAGACATTTCCTGGTGTAACAGGGTTTGTTGTGATATGTCTCTTCTGAGGGATATGAAGTCAGTAACTCACATGGATGCCACCATGTACTGACTGCAGTCACCAGAGTATGCTACTGCATTTCTAAAGATAGTAAATGTGTGAGTAACACACCACATGTAAGACTCCAAACTCTGGATAGTCTGCAGATAGCCCTACAGGGGAGAGTTTCCTCAACCACATAACACTGTCATGCCAGACTTGAAATCATGTAGAACGGCCATATCCACACAAACCCTGTTAAACTAAAATTACCTCACATGTAGAACAGCAATACTTACATTCTGTCCCCATGTCTGGAACACCCCCCTTCTGTTTGTTGACCTGTCTCCACAGTGTATGTTGTAAGAGGTATTTTCAACTACTCTCTGTGATGCTGTTTGTCAAACACCCACATGAATTCCTGCTCACAGTGAAGGAAAAGGGCCAACACCCACATGAAGTGCTTAGTTAAAGTAGTGTATTTCCATGCAATTGGCTATAGGAATGATACCACAGCTGTTCCACATGCAATTAGCAAGTGGGGTACTGCAAATCGTGTACAGGCCATCAGCTGATCATGAGCATTCCTTACAAAACTCAAGCTGCTGCCTATGCAAAACAAATGTACTTTTCCACATCCACCAGAGAGGGAGAGAGAGAGAGAGAGAGACAGAGACAAACTAAGAAAGGAAGGGTGTAACAGAGTAAGAGACAAGCGTGTTTGTGTACAATCCGTGGGTGGAGAGTGGTATCTGGGTATTATAACAGTTGACTATATTGTTTACTAATCCATACTGTTGCATAGAAATTGAACATGGCTGTACACATTTATGGCTGAGGATTGTCTACAACAACCTCTACAGTGTTTGAAAACTGTTGGCCTTGTAATGTGGACAATGGGACATATAGGTCCTCAATATAATGATGTAGCAAAATCCACACTGGAATGGATCCTGTCAGTACACACTCACCCCCAACAGGATGCTGATGACACACACACAAACACATGCTTAGAAGCATTGAGTTTCAAACCCCTACCTGACTATGTATTGCCATTACAGTGTTATGCAGTTATTGCACATGCCACAGAGCTTACATGTTGAATAGCTGTCCAAAGGTATCTTTGAAGGTGAGTGGCATCAGCAACAGTGCTAAAGAAGGGATAAGAGAAATGTAGTATATGTGAATGTCCACAAAACCAGGTATCAATGGAGACACACAGACACTCTGTCAGGGAAACACATACATCATCACAGTTTGCAGGATCAAGATTAGAACTCCTACCTAACTAGTTTGCTACAATACAGTATTATGCAATCATCACAAGTGCCACAGAGCTTATATAGCTGATACATGGCCAAATGGTTATTTCAAGGTGAATGACATCAGCAGACGTGCTAAGGTAGGCCAATGGGAGGTGTAGTGATTGTGAATGGCTTCAAAATCATTAATCTCCACACACACACACATTTGTCAGTACTGAGATGCATAGGTTCATTGCTTCGCAGGTGTGTAGTAGGTGAATGGGCCCGATGGCTGTACAAGGATAGGCAAAGTGAATACCTTGGCATCAGGCCACATGACAATGGTCTCCAGTGTGGCTCAGGGGTGTAGTCCCTGGAGTGGTCCCCACAGGTGGGTACTGTGTTCACCATCCACTCATCTGGGTTACTATTGTGGGTGGCCAGTGATGTGCACTGCTTCCCATGTATGTGATCTATATTCTATAATATGGACAGTGTCTGGGTTGTGCATATGTCCCACATGCATGTTCTTTGACATGTGGAAGTGTACTTGAGGTAACTGGGGCATGTTGTGTGTAAAGATTGTTATCTTCTGATGTAGCATTCCTGACCTCATTTGGGAAGACCTGGCTATGGAACTGAGGTTGTGCTTGAACCTACATTGACAGCGTGATACAGGTATTCAGTGGAGTTAGTGGCGTCTGTCCATACAGGGCATCTGTATAAGGCATGGTATTCCCTTTGTGGGTTACATTTGCAGACACTACAGTTGTTGCAGGTGTCCAATGGGGAACATAGTAAAAGAACCACTGTAAGCATTTGTTTGCCTTCTGTAGGGATGGAACAAGGTGCCTTGTCCTTTTACTTGCTGGATAACACACACTCAGTCAGGAAATGTTACACATCACAGTACTTTCTGATGTCAGTGGCATTGTTGTGGTCAACAGGCATGTAGTCCACTGCAATCACACCATGGTTACTATCTGTGAGGCAATATTCAGGGAACTACCAATATAGTGGTTGTTGCCTAGCCAAGTGTGTTTGTGTATGTGACATGGGTGGAGACGGTTCTCTGAGTAATACAAGGGTTGCCTATATTGTTCATTGATCCATAATGTCACATGTAGGGCAATGGAATGTCTACATCAGCCTTTCTGGTGTTTGACATCTGTTTTCCTTGTAAGGGGGACATTGTGACATATAGTAGGTCCTCAATATAATAATTTAGCAAAACCCCAAAATGCATCCTATTATTACACAATCACAGCAACCTCCACACAGGATACTAATAATAGACACACACTCACACACTTGCCAGTACTAAGATTCAAACCCCTACCTAGTTATGTATTGCTACTACAGTATATCACATTTATCGCTCGCGCCATGGAGCTTACTGGATGAATGCTGTCCCAAGGTACTTCTAAGGTGAGGAACATCACCAGCCCTTGTAAATACTGACATTGGTGATGTAGTGGGTGACATATCCCAAAAACAATTTTACCCTAATCACACATTTACATTTTCCACTGGTGAGGTTCAAACCTCTATCTAACAAACTTTATGGACCATTATGTTACACATTTATCCACATGCACAACTGACCTGACATGGTTTAGGACTGGCAACAGGTACTTGTAAGGCAGATGATATCTGCAGGACTGCTAAAGTCAGGGTCTGAGATGTGTACTGGCTGTTAATGGGCCAAAATCTTTGAGGTACACACATGAATACTTGCCACAGATGAAATTCAAACCCATATGTGTGTACTTACTGCTACTACTTTGTTCCACATTTATGGCACGCACCATGGAGCTTATAAGTCTAACCCTTGTCCAAAGGAGTATTCCAAGGTGACTGATATCAGCAGGCTTGCTAAAGTATGGCAATGGAAGGTGTAGTGACTGTGAATGGCCTCAAAATCATTACTCTCTAAACACACACACACACACACACACACACACACACACACACACACACACACACACACACACACACAGACTTTCACAGTTGCCATGTCTGGGATTAGAACACCTACCTAACTAGTATGTTACACTATACCATTAGACAGTTATCGCATACGCCATGTAGCTTACAGGGCTGGCCTTTGTCCAAATGGGAATTTCAAGGTGACTGACATCAGCAGGCTTGCTAAAGTAAGGCAATGGGAGGTGTAGTGACTGTGAATGGCCTCAAAATCAGTAATCTTTACACACACACACACAGTTTCACAGCTGCCATGTCTGGGATTAGAACTCCTGTCTAACTCGTATGTTATACTATAGCATTATGCAGTTATCACACACGCCACAGCGATTATGGGGCTGATAACTGGCCAGAGAGTTATTTCAAGGTGACTGATATCAGCATGAGTCCTAACATGGGTTATGGGAAGTGTAGTGTGTGTGAATGGGCCATGAACCATTCCACTGGAAACTCACACACACAACACTCAGTCACACACAACTTTACATTTGACAGGACTGGGTATACAAATGCTAGATTAATACTGATTTGCACTATCATGTTACACCATTATCACAAGCACCACAGACACTATAGGGCTGAGGGCTACCAAAAGCAATGTCTACAGTGATTGACATTGGCACATCATGTGATATTGACCAATTGGATGTGTGGTAGGTGGGACAGGCCTCATGATGGCAATCCCTTTATCACTCTCTTCCCCACATCTCTGTGTGTGCATGTTTGACCTATTATAGTGTGTTGGCCTTGTATATATGTGAGTACTCCTATCCAATGTGTGTGGAAAGCATGAAGGGTGTGTAATGTGGTGTGTGTGAACAGACATCGGTGACTGACATATATGTATAGTCCACTGTTGTTGTCAGACAGGGGCTTCATTTCTCTAAGTGATGGAGCATGCCCAGTATGACCTTCTGTATTGAGTGTGTGAATCCATTCCAGGTAGGTTGTACTCCAGTGCAGGATTTTGTGTTCTACACCTACAGCTAGCAGCCTGTTTCTGCAGGATATCTGTAGATAGGTTGACAATATGGAGTCACAATGGGCGAAAGATAGTGGGATACTGCTGTCTGTGCTGCTTGTGTTACATGGTTGGTGTTAGAAGAGATAATCAGGCATGTACTGTTTTACACTGTGATGTATTATGTCAACTACCAACAGATACACTTATTTGCTCACAGTTATTTCTTGGGAAATACAAGATGAATGAAGCTGTGTCCAGTATTGTGGTCTGTAGCCTATATATTCTAGCACACTCATGCCATTCTGGAGGGTTAGCTGCAGACACTTGCTGATGGATCTGTGTAAATGGTCCAGCACCTTGGTACTGTGGTGGTTGAGGATCCCCTGCTTGTACATCTATCGACACAAAAGAATGGCCATATCCTGCTGTGGCCATACCTCTCAGCTGTACAGATTCACCCAGATTACCCAGAGACAGGGCTCATATATCTGGTCAGTTCCTCTTCACATTCTGGCTTACAAGTGGGTTTGTCTGGGGTGACAGGGTAAGTGTGCGAGGTGTTAATGGCAATAGTTCCTGTCCATACTAATCCATTGGTCTGGATGCTGGGTGGGTGCTGCTTACAGCTAGGGAAACACCTGCATAGGACACCTCTTCAGCTTGCTGCATTCTGTGGGTATTGCCATACAGAAGTGGGGGTCATACTGTACTCATTCCTAACAGCAGGGATATAACCTGTGATAAACCTGTGGCTGACGGTGGGGTGAGCTGAATGCATGTGTGTTATGGATGCTTCTTGCAGCTGACTCACAGATATACCTGGGACATTCCCCTTATGCTGCCTTGTTTGGGGACATAGGCAGTCTCTCATTACTTCATAACTGTACCTTTTGTAGTCTGACAGTGATTGGCCAGACTACATCAGTATTCCATACTACACAGACAAAACTGTAAATATTTGCTATGACTGTACTGGTATTTCACATACTCTGTTGGCTTCCATTTCGCTTTGCATTCTGACCTATCATGCAGACTAGAGGCATATCAGTAGAGTACAGATCTTAGGTTTTATTGACCTACATTTCAGTTTCAGACTTCATACCCTGCAGAACTAACATTCAACTGCCTGACTTGTGTAGTCTGTCTGTATAGGTCTGGAGGGGCGCTGTTATCCATTGCCATTAATTGGGAGGCCTTAGCACAGCCTTTCTTTATGGTCATCTACATCTGTCCTGCTGGCTGAGGCTGTTGTTGTGTATGTGAACCTCACTGACATGCATGTGTGTGTCCTATGGACACACATTTGGACCACCACATGTACTGCAGTGGGATTTGTCACCTTGTCTAGTTCTGCCTACTTTGCTGACATAAGTATTTGTTATGGATTCCATGTTGCCCATATAGGTGTCCACTATCTGCTGCCATCCCATTCAGCCACCCGATTCCCTTGCATGTTCACATCCATACCATAGCTACAAGTAGCAGAACATACTACTCCATTCAGCAATTGATAAGAAGAGTGAGTTACTTGTGGCAGTGCCAGTATTGAGGATGGTGTTGGAGGGCTGACTATGTCGGATGCAAATAGTACACTCCCTATACATGGTAAACCACAGGTAGTGTCATGTTTGGCATCCCTTTTACTGTATGTGTGAGTCAGAGAGAGGTGTCATTCCCTGGGTTCATACCATGTCAGTGTATGTGCTATGCATTGCCTCTTTGCCAAAGCCTGGACATACTGGGCACACCTCCTTCTGCCTACATGGGTAGGCTCAGGTTGTTCCTTCTCCGAGTCACTCTGTGCCTGTGCTGGCCTTGGCAATGGGGGGGAGGGCTGTGTGGCCCTGCCCCGTGCTGTTCCTGCTGCAGCTGTTTCCACAGGATCATATTGTGTAGCATGCCACATACAATGAAAATTTGTGTACATGTAGCTAGAGAGTACTGCACAGCTCCACCAAATATGTCCAGGCACCGGAACTGTGACGTGAGTATCCCAAACAAATGCTCTATTATGATTCTCATTTGTGCGTGTGCCTCATTATGGAGCTCTCGTTTGAGTGTGTCTGCATTTCTGATGGGTGTCATCAGCCACGGCTCCAGTGCGTAACCAGCATCCCCCACACAAGGTGGCCATATGGGATGTCTCCACTGGCAAATCTCTGGTACAGCTGTGACATATGCCAGATGTGGGAGTCATGATAGCTTCCAGGGCTGCCAGCACATACATTCATTATAATGCCTTGGGCATCACACATGACCTGGGAGTTGATGGAGGGGAAGCCCTTGCTGTTTATGTAGAACCTACCCCGCTCGCCAAGTGGTGCTTTGATGTGTATGTACGTGCAATCTATAGGACCTGCTACCTCAGGTTATTCTGCTATTTGATGGAAGAGATGCATATTTTTGGTCAATGACTCATTGGTGTTGAGGAAATATATGTGCTCACTGGCATGTGCTGACATGGCATCTAGGTGCTGGTGGAATACCCTGGTTGCTGATGCCTGTGAGATCCCCATGATATCCCCAGTTGGCCTTTGGAAGGTACCTGTGGCTAGTATTCCTAAGCCTACATAAACCTTGGAATCCACTGGGTTGGGTTCCCCTCTGTTGGTTCTGTGTGTGAGGCGTGGCCAGCACAGTTTAACAGTTTGCTGTAGGATGTCCCTGTCCACCCTATAGCGCTCCACTATCTCCAGCTCATGTAGTCCCTAGTAGGTTACCCTGAGTCTGTACACTCTTCTCCTTCTCCTCACTGTGGGTTGGCCATCAGCATTCTCATCCTCACCACCCTCAGCCTCTTCTACATATTGATGAATGAGAGTGAAAACAGCCCCTTTCATTTTGTTATTTTTTTTCTGGTATAATTTCCCCATCTGTGTACACCTGTGGTGTAGAGTTTGTAGGAAAAACCAAAGTGAAAGGTGTTTGCATAGTTTATAGTAGTGTGCTGGGCTGCTGCCAGTGTAATTGGTTGATTCTGATACATTTCACCTGCCAGCTATGCTAGTTCTCCTTGATTGCCTTCCTACTGCTGTTTTCCCTTCCCATTGCTTTCCTGTTTAAGCCCCAAGGTGCACTGCACATTTCCAGTGCTCAGATGTGAACAGAGCTGCTATTTCCTGTTTTTTTTTTTTTTTCAAACCCGGTGCACGGCAATTTAGGCAATGTAAACACTGCTAGGCAGCCTCAGACACACACCCCTTCTTTAGCTGTGCTTAGCTAAGGGCAAACACGGGCCACAGAGCTCCAATAAGCTTACAGCATGCATGACACTCCCCCCTATGAGGTCATCTACCTCTTAGGCTTGTACCATGGTGTTGCTGTACTTACATGGTTGGGTGCCAGCTAACACTGAGGGGAAATCTGTGATTCAGTATCAATCCCCTCATTTGCATAAAACTGACTGCTAATGCATGGTTACAAGACTGACACTCAGCCTTCCCCCTTAGCAACCACTATTCAATGGTATTATTGTCTTCTGCATGCCATTGACTATTATGGCAGAATGCTGATTTTGGTTTAAAAGCTTATTCCCTACTTTTTTTTTTTTTTAGGCTGATCCCATTTGCGCACCTCTGCCCTAATCTTAAACAGCCGAAATCGGCCAAAAAAAAAAGTTATTTTTTTTTTACATTTTGCAACTATTTACCATGCCAATGGCCAAATAGATGGCCATTGGCATGCCTACTACACTGAGTATATGCTTTCTTTGGAGCTGTCATTCCTCAGTTTTATAATTTGCAGAAATGTATACAGTTAGCAGCCAAATACATTTCTGCAGGTTACACTATTCCTGCACAGATGGCTGCCTGCTTCTTGGATCACTAATTCACCTCATTTGCATAGTTTTCACCTGCAAATGGGGTAATTAGCATACAGGAGCTGTGTCCTTGCAGGAATAGTGTAGAAGCATTTGTACACATCCCAGGAACTCATTTCTGGCTCGCTCATCGGCCATATTCCGTGCAGCAGCTCTTGCACTATTCCTGCACACCGTGCAGAGCTTGCTGAATCCTGTGGAGCATTTTTTGCAGCATATATCATTTATCAGGTAAGTATTATTCCTGTTATTCGATAAATGTGTTTTCTTATAAATACCCCAAATATTTCCAAAGCCACTATCTTTATCACATTTGTAAATAGTTATTAAATCACGCCCAACTAACTTATATTTAATTGAAAATAAGGATAACCCCCTAAGCCTATGATAACAAACCCATCATTCTACATATCTTCATGATAAAATACTTTTGTATTCTTTCCAGTCTGTCCAAATGCATCCTGTTGTACATACAAATTGAACCACAATATTCTCTGACAGATCTGAATATAATGTTGTAACTAGAAAGTAGAACCATAAAATCTCTATTAACTATGGCTCTAAAAATATTATTCATTTCACTTAGTTATACATCTAATCACATACTCATTTAAGCAACATTCTTTTAATGAGGCCTGGCCTTTGATCAACTGGTGTCCTAGGTAAAAGGGCTCTACAGCGCCCCCATCCTGGTCTACCTACACCATACAGATTATTGGAATATTACCCCTGCTAGAGCAGCGCCCTAGGTAGCTGCCTAGTTGGCCTGTGCTTAAGGCTGGCTATGCTTTTAATAAAGAAATAGTTCTGCAATGTGGCATAGTACAAAAGCCCTTTAACATATCCAAATGAGTAATGTCAGCAGCAGCCCCTTCATATAAAACTTTCCATAAATGACCATAAAACGAAAGTAAGTTGGTACTGTAATACTTACCAGCTACAAAACCATGTAGTAAGGAATCAAACCAACCATGTTGTGAGAAATGAATCCTACCATCTAAAAAACTAACAATATATTTAGAATTGTCCCATTCAAAGCATTTCCCCACAATACAAGTGTGACTAATAGGGTTAGCATTTTTTAACTTACAAAGATCACCACCCTTAGGCACTGGAACAAATTATACCAGTTTTCACATTGCAGGTACATGACCTGCTTCAAGTGTTTTTTGAAAAGTAAAACGCAAACAACAAGCAAGTTCCTTAATAACAGCTGATAGGAAAACACCCATAGCTGGGGAAGATACAGCATGAGAATAACCCATTCTTTTACTAATATTAACTAGCTCATGAAGCAAACCCTTATTTGAGTCTAAACCTTGCCAGTTTAAAGCAGGAGTAATCTAAATCACCACCAATAACATCAAAACCTTCTTCAAAATGAGCTGTAATTGATTTACAGAGTTTCATAAGTTCCCTCTGAACTTGATGTGGAGGCCTAGAGAAAAGTCACGACAACACACACAACTGTAAACTGGTAACCAAATCAGAACTCCAGCTAGGACATTGAAAACAACTACCACTCTTCAGTAACTACACTTATTTGAAAACATCAGTCGAAATAATGCTACCATTGTCAGCAGATGTGAAATAGACTGGCTGGAAGAACACTGGTGGGATGGGATCAAAGTCACTGACAGAGGAAAATTAATTAGCAAAGAAAGAAAGAAGGGAAGGAAAGAGGAAATGGGACTGAGGATCTGGAAATGGTACAGAAGAAAGCCGGAGGAAAGTTGAAAGAAAGTACTATATATAAGAGAAAAAAGCAACAATAATGGAATAAGAAAGAAAATGTATTGCAGTGCAAGGAACTTAAAAATATTACTGGAGAGACTACCGGTGGATAGTGTGGATGGACAAGGGAAACAGCTAGCAAAGAAATATAAAAAGAAACAGGCAGAGAGAGAAGCATGGGTAATAATAAGAAGAGAGGGAGACTATTTAGGAGAAAATGTGTGAAACAGAAAATGATTTAAGGAACACATGGGAAACTTACTAACAACATGAAAGGACAGAAATTACTAAATGAAACTGGGAAAGGATTGCAGATGGATATGCACTGGAGGATGAACAAAGATAAGCTAAAGCCAGAGGTGGCAAGGGAAGAGATAAGGAAATCCATATACAAGAGTTAGGAGAGGAAAGCTGGAAGGCCAGATGGACTCCCCCTAAAATTCTACAAATGTAGATTGGTGGAAATGTAGATAGTCCTAGAGAGGAATACATGGCAATACAGGACTCAGTCCGAGCATTTAAAAATATGAAGAGCGCCAGGATAACTATGATATCTAATGGGAGAGAAAAGGAGAAAAGGATGAAGTGGGAAATTGAAATTGGCTTGCTATGACTAGTCAACACACTGTCTTTTGGAGAGCTTTTGTATGAAAATTACATGTCAAAGTGAGTTTAACTGCAAAGTATTATACTGTGCAAGCCAGAGGAAAACCATTTCACGTTGGTCACCCTTTTCTCCACTGTAGTGTGACTGTGGAGTTGGTATTTATAATTTAAGGGTATGTAAGGGTGGCACCCCCCACATGGGAATGAAGGGGGACCTGACCCCCAGCATGAAAAGTTTTTTTGTGTGTTTAAGGTTTTCATTGCACTTTGACCAATCACAGGTAAATTGTAGGACACTATTGGTGTATGGCAAAGGTATTGTCAGGAACACTGGCATAAGTATTTTCAAAAATAATACAAACTGTGAAAATGACTTTGTGAATGGATGGAAGGGATGAAAAATGGTGGGACTTGCTTGAATTTATTCACAGGGAGGAAAAGAAGCAGAAGAAGAAAGGTGGGCTTGTGCTCTTTGAACTTCAGAAAGTTTTTGATATGGTGAGATTAGAATTCCTATGTAAGACACTGCAGCAAAAGCAGGTGAGGAAAAGTTTATACATTGGATACAGCCATATACCAAGACCCAGAAAATGAAATACTCATAAATGAGGAGTATCTGAGGAAATAAGAAAAAAAACTATATATATATATATATATATATATATATATATATATATATATATATATATATATATAATATATATATATATATATATATATATATATATATATATATAATATATATATATATATATATCAATACTATAAGAGAAAGGACAAAAAAATGCCCTAGGCTTAAAACTGTGATATCAGGCACAATTTAGCAGTACTGATCTATGAACCTATGAACCTATGAATCTCAGTTTGTGTGTTATATGGAGATGGCTGCATGTTAATATCAGAGGTTTGGCTGTAGCAATTGGAGCCATAGGACATTTACAAGAGTTTAGGGAAATGGCAGGACTCAGGTGCAGCAAATAAAAGACACTGGTACTGAGGTTATAAAAAGGAAGGAGAATGAAGGGGAATGGCTGGGATAAAAAATGCAGAATTCCCCAAGTACATGGGAATCGACCTTAGGATCATAATACTGAAAAACCTAGAGAAATTTGTGAAAAAAATGTACGGGATATTCTCCAGGAGAGGGGATGAAACTTATACAATGCTTGGAAGAATTAATGCAACAAGGATGATAGTATTAGAAGAATTCCTCCAGCTACTCCACAGTATTAAAACAAATCTTAGGGACAAAAGGCTGCAAAAGTGAATAAAGGAGTGGGAGATATGGAGGAGTTTACTAAACTACATGAATGAGGTGACATTAACAGAACTGAAAAGCATAAAGAGAGGCTGAAGGGAAGCCCAACAACTTTGAGATACATAAGGGTGGGGGAGCAAAGAT
>NC_056731.1:1508993899-1509036399 GCF_019279795.1 Protopterus annectens
GGGTGTGCTACAAGGATCAGTACTAGGACCAATATTATGCCCATTTCTATTAATTGTCTTTCTTGTGGGTTGTCACACTCAAGTTGTATCATTTATGCTGATGATATAGTTACCAAGGAATCAAATAAAATACAACATAATCTTGTTAAATTACTGTAAGAAGACTTTTCGTCTCAATACGAGCTCAGTCATTCACACATAGATTTAAAGTAAACACCATAAAAGTGACACTCAATAGTATTTGGAATGTCTCAGTGACTTAAGAACTGCATAGTTATCATAGACCAAACATTCCCCTGCCCCTATATTATACTACAAAAAGTACTTGGGCATTACATTGGTCCAGAGTCTGTTCTTCATGACCTACATTAAAGCACAAGTAATCAAAGCGCTAAGCCAACTACAAGTCCTTTATAAAATATCTAACTTAGTTCCTAAGGAGTCTAGACATGCTTTTGCTATTAACATTCTACCTCACAGGAGTAAATATAGACTCCCTGCTTATAGCATTCCTTTTGCTACAAAATACTCCACTTTTGCAAATCGCTGAAAATAAAACTCTGAGATATGTCTACCAACCGTACAAGGGGGAGCATCACTTTACTCTTCTGAGAAAAACAACTGGCTACCCATTCCTGCAAGATTCTCACTATTGTTAATTATACCAACATTCAAATGACTACACCATGACTACGGTCTACTCCTAAGTAATGAACTTATGATCAAAGTTCAAGTCCTGCACGATGGTGGGCAAGAGTTGCTCAGGCTAATTTTACTAACAGAGAGGTTTTTCAAAAATTGCTCTGGCAAGCTGAAATAGACTCCCAGAGAGTATCAGAAACAATGAAAATTGGCTTATAAAAGACAACATGTAGTAAAGGAAACGAAATGCAAATGTTTTAGGATATTTGTTTGTTTGTTTGTTTGTGTCTTTCGGCTTTTCCCAGTTAGGGGTTGCCACAGCGGAACTCCGGTCCGCTAATGATTGGTAGTGTATTTTTATGTACCGGGTTACCAGCCCTGACGCACAACCTTCAACAAAGGCATGCCCCATTCACGTATGGCTCCACACAGAAGACTCTCTATCTGAAAATCAATTGGGACAACGTCTTGCTATGAGGCGAGAACGCTACCGCAGCACCACGTTTTAGGATATATATATATATATATATATATATATATATATATATATATATATATATACACACACACACACTTCTCTAAAACATAAATATTAGGCTTTCTTGACATAAACGCACTTACTAGAGCACTACATTTAGAATTACAACCAAAACAAATGTTCCTACTATATGCATTGTAAGCTTCTTGAATACCTATTAAAATACTGTAAATCGTAAACTTAAAATGTCTATGCTTTGTAAGGTTATGTATTCCATTGCATGTGCCCTACAATGGCCTCTGAAAATATTGTACATTGTAAACTACTTGAAAGATTTGTCAGTGCTTTCTATGTACGTTTTATTGCTACAGTTTTACTTTAGCCTTGCCAAAGATCATAGCCCTCAGACCAGTTCACTTACCCAGCTATTAAATATTAAACAAATAAATACTGTAAATAAATAAATACACACATAAACTAATACATTCCATTCTGTACCTCCTGCATTCTTGCTCATGTATAATTTGAGTATGGGAGGTAACATGCAGGCAATGCATAGATATGTATGGCACTTTTTCCATAGATTTCACAAGAGCAGTCTCTGTAACAGTAAATCACAAAACAAGGGTTTAACCACTTGTGTCTCATTTTCCATCTGCAATTTCTCAGAGGGTGTCTTCACTGCAAAGATCAGCACAGTTACCACTCCGAGTCCAAAGAATGCCTCAGAATATAAAGACGTCTGTGCTATCATCATGGTTTTGAGTAAAATCTGCCCTCCCACCAAATCAATATTATGTCTACCCCAGACGAGTAGCATAACTGTGCAATTAACTGAAGAATAGATTTAAGAAAACGCAGCACAGTACTTCTAAGTAAGCTACAGTACACAGTTCATGGTTTCTAGCTGTGATGTACTTAACCTGTTTTTACTTACGTTTGCATAGAGATCAACCTTATCAAATGTTGCACACTTTCTCTATTACCTTTTTATGTTTTTACAGTCTTGGCCACTGAAACATAATGTGTTATGCCAACAGAGAGACAGAGAAAGAAAATGAGAGAGAAGAGAGAGAGAATTATCACATCTAAAGATGGATGTGTATTATTCCAGCTTATTACTCAGTCGCATGCACTGAGTGTTCCTTCACACATCACTTAGAAAGGACAGCAAATGTGTCATTCGTCTGGCACAAGAGGAGCTGACCTTTTCTTTGGGGATGTTCACTTATTTCACCTGCTAAAATTATAATGAATTTCAGTACTTCTGTATTTCTGAAGTTCACAATTGACTTGCAGTAAAATAGCAAATGACCTAGATAATGTAGAAAGATGCCAATTTTATTAAATTTTTAGGTAGATGTAGTGGAAGACCATTAGGTGTTTTGATTAGCTTGGAGTGTGTTAAATCATTTTAACTGACTTCAGACACATATAGTACAATAAAAAAATCAGTTTTGTCCATATTCTCATATGTCATGCTCAGACTCTATTGTATATTATGTCTGTCACCTGGGAGAGGTGTTCAATCATTCCCAAAATGAAGTATTAAAAATAAAACTTGTTGCATTTTTCCTCATAATACTGATGCTGTCTTTCATTCTGTCTCCATCCTTTTATTAAATCTTCCATTGCAGACCTACAACCACACCCTTTCAATATTCACCATCCAGAGCTGTAGGAACACCATCTGCTAAAAACCACAAACATCATCTCATCTTACAGCCCAGCTGAAAAATAAGGCACGTATCATAATATAAGCTGTTGGGACTTCATGGCAGAGAAGGATACCTCAGCTGAATGGAAACAGAAATTTAAGAAACACTAGATTGAATGGCATTAGTTTAAGTGCTATTAAAAGTTATTATGCCATTATGAGAGAGTGTTGCTCATAGAGCTTTACAAAGATTTTAGTTTTTTTCTGTTCTCGAATGCTAGGTGGAGCTGTGTTTTATCTGTACTTAAATTTAAAAACACAGCTTATTAAGAGTAAATAGTAATTAGAATATTTTGGATACTAACCAGTCTATAAGTCTGGTCAGGATGGAGCTATGGCTATGACCCAGATGGATCTATATTACTTTTTCGAAAATTACCTTCATTGAACCTCCATTCATTGAACATAAATCAGCAAATGTTCCTTTCAGTGCACATTCACATCGGCAAACGTTTTACACACAGAACGGAGTTAGTTGCCCACTACACCGACCATCACACACAGTATAGCATATCAAATCCACCAATGTGGGGGGGGGGGGCTGCACCACCTACTTATATATACCAACTCTGAGATCGCACTACAGTGGGGAAAAGGGAAAATGTCTTTCCACTGGCCAACTAACTCTGTTCCCTGTGTAATACATTCACTGATGTGAACGTTTGCTGAAGGGAATGTTCAATGACTTATGTTCAATGAACAGAGGTTTGAGGAAGTTAATCTTTAACAAAGTAATATAGACTTGACCCAGACTGCTAGAAACTGACAAGTGACTCAGGATGTGGGAGAGCAAAGGAAGGAGGGAAGGGTGGGACAGGTTGCTTTCTTTCTCTGCAGGGAGGGTCACTGTTGAGCATCTAGTGGCCGGATGCTCCCATGTTGCCTGGCAGGGTTCATCCCAAAAGGCTGGATAAAGCTTCCTTTGGGCTCACTACCCATAGGATAAATGGTGGGTTCAGGTGTTATGCTATTCATGCAGCAATCGCAATGGAATGGATTAAGGCAGATTAAGAATGATTAGATACTGGAAAAGCAAACTGCCTCTTATGATATGAAATGCAACTTTACTGCTGATGAAAGAGCTAGAGAATGAGTGGGAATTTAAAACGTTACATGTAACAGGTCTTAACTCTCTTTATACACAGTGCTGGCTCTGTAATCAGACTTCTCAAGCAAGGGTAGTGTCTCTCAATGTCTGGAGCTGACATTCAAGAGAGGCCCTAGGCAGCTGTGAGGATACCCTATGTCCCCCGCTAGATGCTATTTATTTGGAGCTTTTCATGATAGAGCAAGTCAATATGATTGCAAGTTGCAAATAGGAAAACTGTCTGCTGCTTACATAAATTCCCCTGACAGCTTTTCGGATTACTTAGCCTTGTTAGAGGCCATCAGTGCATTGCTTCATAGATTTTTACCTGATGATTCTGATGCTCTACTGAGGGACTTCAAATCTTATATTGGGAATTATGAGATACTTGGGTGGGGTTGACTGGTAGGAACCACTTGCCTGATCTGTACCCAAGTAGGAAACTGTTGTTATATTTTGTGTTTGTTATGGATTGCCCATAAAACAAAGATGCTCACAAGAGTACTTGATACCAAAGCACAATGTCAATGAATGATGAGGCATGACATCAGACCTGAAGCCATGAGTTCTGCACACCAAGGGCAGGGGACCTGTTATAACTGATCACCAATTGGTAGTGACTTGGATCAAATGGCTGGCTCAACAGCTAAACAGACTCATAAATCTCAGATGTGTAGTGAGGGTGATCTTGGAGCACCTAGCTAATGTTTCTCTTTAGAAAGAGTTCAGCTATCACCTTCAAAAAACTTACCCCAATACCCAGGGTCATCAGGGACATGGTATCTATATGTACTCTGTTCAACATCTCTATAACTGCAACAGTGAAAGGAGATGTGGCTCCAATGTCATTAGCGATTGCCTGCAAAATATCCCTAGGACCCATTAGAGGGAAGCAGCAGTGTGAAAACTGCCACTTTAAAGAATAAGGCCTTCTTGGCAATTCTAGCAGTGGTCTCCCATGGATTGACCAATAAGTAGTGACAAGCCAGGAATGCAGTAGCTCTAGTCGTTGCCAAAGTGAAGGTTTGGATGTGGAAAGGGTTTGGTGAGACCATGGAAAAAGATTATAGGACAACCTCTGAGAGTTTCTGGAAAAAGATAGGATGACTCAGGACAGGGAGACAGTTTAGTGATGATGTTTTTCTCAGCAAAGATGGAGAAATACTGCCTTTCATGAAGGACATTGTTGAATGATTGGTAGCAGCACTTTGATGAACTCATGAATCTGGTTGACATACATCCCTACAAAGAGGCAGTGCCAGAAGCAAATGGTGAAACCGGATCCATTTTGGTTAATGAGGTATCTGCAGTGATTAAAAAGTTCCTCTGTGGCAAGTCTGTAGAAGTGGATGAGATCTGACTGGAAATGCTGAAGGAATTATATATTGCTATTTTCAATTTTGAGTGGAAGCCTAGGCCAATATTACTGGACTGGCACCTTGGGGTAAATGAAGAAAACCCAACAGAAGCTGTACTGCCCCAGAAACAGCCTGCAATGCAATAAGAAGAGGAGCCCACCCCAGAAGAAGTAAGAACAGCATTAAGGAAAATGAAGTCAGGGAACAGAAGAGGTCACAGCAGATATGATGAAGATGCTGGGTGAGATAGGGGAGAAATGGCTCCTGAGGGTACTAATAGCAGTGTGTAGAGAAAGTGTATCCCAGATGACTGGAGAATAAGCATACTTGTGCCAGTGTACAAGAATAAAGAGGACATCCACAACTGTGGGCAGTACAGAGGCATCAAAGTCCTATCACATTGCATGAAAGTTCTGGAGAGGGTGATTGATAAACGGATATGCAGAGTAGTAGAAAGTAAGATGGAAAATGAGCAGTTCAGATTCAGATCAGGATGCAGCACAATATACCAGATGTTTGCAGTGAGACAGATACTTGAGAAGAAGCTAGAGGTGAGGAGAGAGTCGAACTGGGCATTCCTAGGATGTCCAGCAAAGAGGTGGATGGATTGTGTGAAAGAAGATCTGTGACAGTCAAGCATGAGTGTTGAAGAAGGCAGGAGTGTGGCACTGAACTGAAAGAGGTGGAAACAGTTAACATGTTACCCTGACCCCATGTAGAAAAAAATGGGGAAAAAGGGGCTGATGATGGTGATGATGAATGATGACTTTGGGGTAATGGTCCACATTAAAAAAAAGGAGTGGGGAGGATGTCTTCCAATAACAGACTGATTACATCATTCCACTGGCACCCTGGGAAGGCATATATCAGGATAATGAAAATGAAGCATCATTCAATAGTCAAGCCTCTAATTGTAAAAGAGCCATATGCAATTCAGGTTAGCCATATAGCAATGGATCAATTCCAGGTGCTAAAGGGGTAATTGGAGCTTTTTAATACTTTCTTCATGGGCTTGGTGAACTTGGGGAAGCATATTTGTGTACCCTGGAACGTTACATGGGGAAAGTAAGAAGTACTAAAAAAATACGGGATCCTAGAATAACTGCTGCAGACTATTCAGCTCCTACATTTCAGCAGTTAAAGTTGCATCTCCATTTTTGAGATTAAATTAAATATGGTCGGTCTCAAACTTCGAAATGTAAAGCCAGTTTTTCAAGTACCTGATGTGATTTATGTTCTTGAGCTTGAGAATACATTTCATGCAGGTACTTTCATTTAGCCGAGGGTATTTGCGGTGGTGGTGCTGCAGTAGCATTGTCGCCTCACAGTAAGATGTTGCCCTGTTTGATTCTCAGCTAAAGTGTCTTCTGTGTGGAGACATGCATGAATGGGTGTACCTTCGTTGAAGGTTGTGAGTCAGGGCTGGCAACTCAGTACATAAAAATCTACTGCCAATCATTAGCGGACCGGAGTTCCGCTGTTGCGACCCCTAACTGGGAAAAGCCGAAAGATACAACTTTCATTTAGCCCAGGGGACAGGCATTGTACTGACTCTGCCATGATAGTTTCTTTCTTTGTTTAAGTTTGAACTATATTCATCTCCTAGTGACTGCTTGGAGGGCATAAAAGTTGTTGAAGGAAACATAGAAAGGGCTGTGCTTGAATAAAAAAAATTGTTTGGCAATTGTTTTTTTCATCTTATGAGGATGTTCATATATTCTGTTAAGAGTCTCCTAAAAGTTTTTCTAACATAGAAATTAAATTATTGTGCTCACTGTAAAACATACACTATTCTATAAGACTGGCCTTTGGCTTTACATTATGGACTTTGGTTTCCTGATGGTTCTATACTCCATTAAAGCTCCAACATAATTATAGCTTCTGTTTTTGATAGTGGACCACACATTCTTTCAGTACGTTTGATTGGATTTGAATCATGTTCTTAATGGTTGGGACTTGATACGATTTTTCTTTTAACTCATCTTTCTCTGGGTTGCCTATATGTTAATCCATTGTTTTTCTTATTAAGTTGTTATACATTTTATTTAAAAAATTCTTATTATGCTTTAATTGCTTTTGTTATGCAGGCATATTTATTGATTCCTTTCTAGCTAGCTCATCCCAGACACTAATGAATGGTCAACTCAGGATATTTCTCTACTGACTGAGTTAAAACCACAACCTATCACTGAATAGTTATTTCATTGTCTGTACCAAGTGATTAAGTTAGATCTATCGGCCACCTACTCGGTGTTTAAGTATATACTGCAAGGGTCCATTCAAATTATTGCACTTTTATTATGATAATGGAGAAAGGTTTAAATTCAAGGCCCTGTGGTAACCTTTTAGTTATATTCTGGTGAAGTTTTGACTGGACATAAAAACATTTATCATTGACTGTAACTAATAAAAGACAGCAAGATTTGTTCTGTTACTGGCTTGCATCCCTACTTATTTATTTGTTGATTGTTATAACAATACATTGATTACTTTTTATGGAAATAATCTATTGAGAGAACTTTATGAGACGAGAGGAGAAGATTAGCTGAGACATGATTTTCAATAGTAAAATAAGTGTTCAAATAGAGTTACTTGCCCGTCATCACATCACTGCAAGACTCTCAAATGGATGCAAGTGAAAGATGGCTCTCTTGACAAGTATTTTGTAAAATCTGATCAACTTCTGAAAGCTAAATAATCACAGTAACAGAATCAGCACTAGCTACTGTAATAACAGAACGGGGAAGTAATGACCTATGAGCCTTTTCAGAAAATATAAACTCCTTTACAGCGCCATTGACTAGTTTACAGGTGCTGATGTAAAGTCAGTTTCTGAATCTAAAAATGTACTGACCTACTTCAATAACAGCATCGCAGCAGTGAGTTCCATTACTTATGAGATGGCTGTATGGGTGTAAGAAGCTGAAATGCCAATCCTTATCTCCCATACCCAAAAGTTTTATTGCAAAAATAACAACTAAGAATGTGAGGGAAGAAGTAATGGTGCCTGTATATTTGATTTAAAGTAGGGATGTATCAAAATTCCTCTCAAACTGTACAAATTAACCCTAAATATCCTATGGGATGTAATGTATGTAATAAGACCACAAAGAAGGTAATACTGCATTTCTTAAAGTCCTTCCCACATGCTTTCCTTTGCTGTATTCCTGTATTCTTACAGATTTTTGGTTCCTTTGTTCTTTCCCTCTCAGTTTTCTTCCCTGTGCATATTGTTTTTCTTTATCCATTTTGAGTAGTATTCAGTAAGTGACACTGCCCCTACCCCAAACTATCTGTATCAAATGTCTCACCGTCTGAGCACTTCTCATTCATTTCCTCAGTCTTATTCAACTTAGACATCATAAATCCTTTAAGAAATATAATCTCTTTCCTTCCACTAAAAACATATACTCATCCACTTCAAAATACAGTAAATTACTCCTAAAATCACGAAGAAACAAATACAGTAATGTAAATTCTTCAGTTACTCAACTTCCTTTCAAATAATTTCTGCTATTTCTCTTCAATCCTCCAGAAACATACACACCAACCTTGATCCACTATTATAACCTTTTAATTCTACCTCTCCATCATCCCACAACAATACTTTCCCCACTACATTTTCTTCTTCCCATGCCACAATTTCTTTCTTTCATTGATGTCAACTTCACAGCATTTCTAATAAAACTGCTGAATTTCATGCCTGGGTAGCCTCACATTTTTTTGTGTCATCATGATCAGCAAAACATGGCTTAAACCACATATTAAAGATAACAAGTTTCTACCCACTGGGTATAACATGGTTTGATGCAATTGCAAAAACAAAAGACGTGGAGGTGTAGTCATGCTTTACTCTAACCACCTATCACCCAATTCCCTTACAAATGTCCTACCTTGGTTCATCCTTAAATCCTAGTCTGGTTCTTGAAACTAGACTAGAATAAATCTTTATGCCTAGTTTCTCTATAAATCCCCATAAAAGTAATGCCATTGTACTAAGAAGTAACATCACTCATCAAACCTTAATACTGGGTGATTTCAATAATGATTGGATTACCACAAACAGCAACTCCATGGCCTCCATAGTCATCCTATTTGGCTTCAATCAGCTAATTATATCACCAACCAGAATCCAGAACACAGCCAACAACTTGCAGCACCATTAGGCACCATATTCAACCAAAGCCTGAGTACTGGCTTCATCCCAGCCAAGCAGAGGACAGCTACTGTCATCCCTTTGTACAATGATGGAGCGTCCACTGATCCAGGAAATTATAGACCCATCAGCCTAACTAGCCTGATCTGCAAGGCCATGAAGCAGATTATCATGGACTCATTAACAAGGACATTGGCAACCTCCAGACACTTGATCCCACAGAGTTTGATTCTGTCAAGGGGAGTTCATGCCTGTTAAATTTGGTCAACTTCTTTGAGACAGTCACCATGGCCATAGATGAGGGGAAGATGGTGCATACCACCTACCTTCACCTGGCCAAGGCCTTCTATACTATCCCCCACTCAGGTATAATAGAGAAACTCTCTCAACTAGGTATCAATCCATATGTTACCAGATGGGTAACAAACTGGCTCACTGATAGAACCCACCTAGTCAAAATATGGGAAGCCACCTCAAGTAGTAGACCCATAACAAGCAGTGTATCCCAGGGAACATTCTTGGGGTCTCTGCTGTTTGGGATATAATTCTCAGAGGTGCAGACCAAATCTAGTGGGCTATGGCTGACCAAGTTTGCAGATGACTACAGGCTTTTTGCTGTCATCAATTCCCCTAGTGATGTGGATATCCTCCAAGAGGGTCTCACCCAAAAAAATGACTGATGCCAGAAACATAGCCTCAAACAGAATGCCAAAAAAGGCATCATCATCCCTTTTGGAGAGAATGACATCCCCACAAATTATCACATTGATAATAAGGCACTAAGCACACAATCAGTCATGAGGGACTTGGGAACCCAGGTTGCTAGCAAACTGACTTTTGACCACCATATTCCCTCCATTGTTCGGAAAGCTTTCTACATGGCCCACCTCACCCAGGGACAAAGTAGTCATAACATCCCTGTATTCTTCCCTTATAAGACCAATTATTGAATACAATGCTCCTTTTGGCATGTACCTCACAAAACGCATGCAGCAGCTGGAGAAACCACAGATATTGCTCACCTGGAGAATCCAGGACCTCAAACATCTACCCTATACAGATAGGCTAAAAGCCCTGTCACTCTACTCAGTCTCCTACAGGCTCAACAGAGATGACCTCTGTCTGGCATACAAAGCAATCTCAGGCCCCACCCTGATGGAACTGCTGCATATCCGCAAGTCAAGCTTCACTTGAGTAACCCGCAGTGAGACCTCAACATGGTCTATGACATAGGATTTGTTGGTGGGACAGATTTGTGTCCCTGAGACTCCCCCTTTTGTGGAATAGACTTTCTCTCCATGTAAAGGAGAGTACCTCATTAAACCTTTTTAAGTGCAACCTGAATAACTGGATGGGGAGCAGAAAATACACCCCTGGGATTCCACCTATGTCCCTGCTAGACAGTGACATAGGGTGCTGACTTGCTGTAACATGCACTAAATTCTTGGCTAGGCTTGTAAGGGCCTCAGAGCCAATAGCCTAATAACTTCCCATGATCCTATGATCCTATGAACAAATACAGCATTCTAGCTTGGATTTTAGCCTACCCTCCAGACATAATGACAAAAATCAAGCTCCCTGCCATACACACTAACTGATCATTATCCACCTTTTGCTTTTCACCAGTGGAATAATGTACACAAATGTATCTACTATAACCATGTACAAAATGTCAAGGACTGTGACCCTACCTCATTAAAATGTTGCCTATCACATTGTGACTGGTCACCATTAAAATATCTGCCAACTTGGCAGAGTAACCTGTATATTCAATTCTATTTTCCTTAATATCCTTAACTTACTAGCTCCAGTCAGGAAAAACTAGGATCAAATCCAACCTTACACCTTGGTTAAATAAAACACAAGACAAGTAATGCAATAAAGAGATAAGGCTTGGAAAACATGGCACACACATAGAAATTAAAATCAATTCCAATGTTATAAACATCCTCACAACCTCTCTAAAAATGTATCTTAGCTGACAAAAGAATCTACTATACTTCTTTCCAAAACACCCAACTCTGCAAACTAAAATCTTTCTGATCATCCATTAGCAATCTATGAAAACCTAAATCCATTCCCTTTCTCCATCTGTCCAACTATGAAATAGCAACCATATTTAACTCCAATGTTATAAACACTGTAGCTGTACTAACACAACAAAAACTCATCACAACCTTCATCCCACCTTTCACTCTCTTAAATAACCATTTCACCTTCACTCTACGAGTACAACTCACAACTATACAGAAACCTCAGTAAACTTAAGTCAACCACAATGACTGATGATAATCTTCCAGCCAAATACTTAAAATATGCTGCCAATCCTCAATTGTATTCCATTTCTATGCTTATCAATCATTCCATATCTAAAGGCAGAGCACTTAATTATTCAAACATTATTTTATTTTTCCTTTATATAAAGGTGGTGCCTGCACAGAAATGTAAAATGTTCATACTATTGCTATCCCCTCACCTCTATCAAAAATCCTTAAAAAATGTATCTATAATCAGGTTCTTCACTACATCATATCCAACAATCTTCTCTCACCCTCACAGCATGGATTTTGTCCTAACTATAATGCAACCACTGCCCTAGGTTCCATCTTCAACACCATCTACCAAGAAATAAATAATAGCAAGCTAGTTCTAGACCTCTCTGTTGACCTTTCAAAAGAATTTGATAATGTTTCTCGTCAAAATGACTACGCTCTCTCCTCCTTATACTTTTCCACTCTTACTCTTAGCTACTTTACTAACTGCCTCTCTAACCACACATAAGCAGTTACATAACAATCATCCTCCTCTCTGTATATGCTGGTACCTACTGGTGTTCTACAGAGATCCATCCTTGGACCTTTATTAATTAACTTGTTCATCAACAATCTTGTTTCCTTCTCATCCCATGCTACTGTCATCAAATGTGCTGAGGATGTTTCTCTAATCAGGTCTTCAAATTCCTTCTCTTCACTACAAATTGTAACCCAAGACTTGTTCAAATCCATTGAAACTTAGCTTGCCTACTCACAACTACTATCAAATGCTAATAAAAGAAAGTAGTTCTCTTTACTCCAGAGTCTTACACAAATAAAAAATAACTTTATACTTTTCTCTTCTCAACATATTGATGTGGGAATAGTCTCAAAAAAAACTATTAGGAATCACCGTGGGCAAAAAAAGTGTCAGCAATACTATACCAGTAAACCATTAGTTACATGTTCTGACAGAACAATAGAATTAAAAATATAAAGAATTTTCAGTGATTACGAAAAAAAAGAAAAACCACGGATAATGCTATGAGCAAAAAATGATTAAATGGCTATGCTTTGTGTACCACAGCTTTTTGTTCTTTTTTGTAAAACTGGCCCAGTGTGTTTGCTTTCCTTGAAGCTGAAATGTCTAGTGAAAAAAATAAATGTTTCTACCTGAGGATCAGATGGAATATATGGGTGAAAGGGACAAATGGTCCACATGGCTTCTATGTATAATCCAAGGAATTAGGAAGACAAAAACAGATCCAGAAGATCTGAGAGCAACAGAATAAATTGTGAACTGTAAGAATGTGTCAGAATCTTCAGCAACCCCTGGTGATGCATTTAGAATGAGACGGTGCTAACATAGTGGTTATGCAGCACCTCTTTTAATGAAGGATGGCAAACAACTTGTACATTTGTGTGCATGCTAAGTAGACTATGTGGCCATATTGCTGTCTGGAACAAATTATGACATAAAATCTGAATGGCAGTGAAGCTTTTCTTTCCTTTTACTTCTTTACCCTTGTTGTGTTTATGTTGTTAATCTATTAATGCTTCAATTAATAAATTAAGTAGAGCAATATAAAGGGTCTACTGTATTAACTGTGACAGAGGAGCAGAGAGAGGAGGAGGAGACACAAGATGGAGTTTCACAAACTGTAAAGGATATGGTAGTAATCCCAGGAAGTTGAGTGACAATGAAGACTCAAGACATAAAGAAGCACCGTAATCACCAGGAAGAAAACTGAGAGGGGAAAAACAAAGGAAGCAAAAAAAAATGTGTAGGAATTCAGGAATTCAGTTAAAGAAACCTCTGAGAAATATTGTAAGAGACACACTATGGACTTCCTTATAGTGTTATCATGTATACCATGCCAAATAGGCCATTCGGGGATAGTTTGCTTATAGTAATATGCTCAGTTATTGTGTCAGAAGATTACTAGAGAAGGAGAAAACTCTGGGGACCACTTATTTGTGAAGCTGTCACACCAGGGTAGTTGAAATCAAGATGAAAACATAAGCAAGAAGCAAGTCACTGGAAAATAATTGATTTCCATACAAAGACTTTATTATTTAACAGTAAGAAGCTTAACATGTGCTGTGTCCTGGATGAGGACAGGTTTGGTATGGGATATGACTAAGGTAACTACCATTCATGTATACTAGCTGCACATTTACAAGACATTACACAACTTCTTATGTCTTGGAAGGGGAAATGAGTTTCTTTACTGTTAACAAGACAAGGGATGCCTTGGGTAGAAGCTGAAGCTCAGAACTCTAAACTTTTGTTAGGGGGAGTGGAGGATCACATCTCCAGTCATCTGCTATGGAGATCTCATCAGGAATGACACTGGCTATGGCAGAGTATCCCATACATGTATCATGAAGCCATTATCAATAAGGTTCTAATAAGTCACAACAAACTACAGCAAATGCAATGATAATGCTCCTTAATGGCGTGACATTTGAAAATTTTCAATAAGTAGAAATCCCTGGCAGATAAAGGAAAGCCTGCACATCTCATTAGAAAATTAGGAAAACTTAGTAGTGTGAATGATTTTCCCTTTTCTCTTGTATTTACCTTTACAAGAGTGCTGTTGTGAAGCACAGGAGCAGAGCCACATAAGTACAGACTGAAATAGGTAAGCTGAGCATCTTGTAAGGGAGGAATAGACATTATGGGAAGGGATTTACCACTTCTATTGTGTATTTTTTTATCCTTATTATTAAATGATTATCTTTGCTGGTTTCAAAGAGATATAATGACCTATTTATAACTAGACTGCATGCTATCAAGTATTGCAATTAAAACTTTCATGTGTAGCAGTGATGATATAAGTTTGCAAGGTGTTCCAAATGAAAACTGAGTGAGAAGAAAAATAGGCAAAATTGGTCTTGGATTGCAATGTCTTAAGTGGGGTGTCGTACTTGTATGAGACACTAAGGGCTGTATAGAAGTGCTACTGTTTGCTTCATTTTCTTTTTAAGGTGGAAAAAATTACTAATAAATATTAATTTTGCAAGAAGCTTATAATTAAGTCCTAACCTGACATCTAGAAGTGTTTCTACATAAAGTGCTATCCAGGTCAAAGTTAAACACTTTTACTTGATAAATCACACTTGCATCTAAACAAATATTTTTGTCAAAAAAGTGTTTTTCTGTCACTATGGTGTTGCTCACACTGTTTGCATTAAAATTGCCATGTAGAAGAATGATCTAGCTACTGTTTAAGTTTGCTTGCTTGCTATAACATTGCACTTGTGGGATTCTTTCTGCTATTTTTTTCACATTAAGAGGACTGGGATCATTCATCTTCTGTCAGAAGGTGTTTGCCTAGACTACCTGAGTTGAGAAACACAGTAAAGGCCTGAAATATACTAGTTTTATTGGCTAGATAGATCAGTGGTTAGGTTTCTGTTTTTCTCTGCTGGTAGAAATTTGGCGCATTTGCATGGAGCTTCTCACCACCCAGTGGCAGTGAGCAAAGCCCTGTACAGAAGGAAATGTCTAGATAGTAAAGTGTATCCATAAAACTACCCTTAGGACTGTAACCTGAAACATACTGAGTCTAAAACAATGCTATCACATGTAGACAAGCTTAGAGCAGCTAGTTTGTGCATTGAGCACTACTATTAAATATCAGCATAGTCTAACCTAGTCTAGTGTCAGACCCCAGAAACCATCCTAAGAGACCTCTATAAAACCCAGGCCATATCTTACAGTAGCCCACCCTAACACAGGTCCAGACAACATGGATATCTGATTTCCAAATGTCTCCATAGAAAGCTTTGTAGATATGAGCCTCCTGGGGCAAAATAGCAATTGTTTCATGATCATAGACAAATATTTAAACATTAAAGGACCAAACATAGCATGTGAGAGATGTACATACACAATTTCACTGGCAGCTAAAATTTCATATGCATGCATACAAGGTTCTCAGGAACACGCACTACCTCCTCTAGTCATAGTGTCCACCACACACTTAGGCCAACTTATTCTGAGGCGCTAAAACACAATCTTTCCAAATATCAAAGACCTCCTATACCTTTAAATGGCAATGCCTATCCTTAGCAATCTCTAAAGAATTTATCAAAACACCAAACACTACACATATGCCTACACCCAGTAGATCCCTAAGAGCAAAGCCCATAAGGCAAGCAACACATTACCCAGGACTCCAGCCACAGGGGAGTACATTGTATGACACTCAGATGCCCCACTCACCAGACTGAACAAGTAAAAATCAACAGTTCTTTGCTTGTCTGGAGCCAGGATTTGCCAAGTTACACATGCCCTCAAATCATTACATCACAGATACCATTAGCCCATGTGAATGTAAATGTAAATGACCTGAGATGTACCTACTTGGACTATATGATGAGAGACATTTTTGATTTCTTTTAATATGTGTCTCAGGCCAGAATGTGCCTTTCATTTAACATCATTCTATTTTCACCAACAATGATGCCACCGTATGAACAAAAGATGATTTACTTCAATAATTGGCATAGTTTCTGCTATGATTCCAGTGGGATCCAACATTTTTCAGCATGGTAGGACATGGTTAACAAATCACATTGCTTTGCAAAGGATGGTCTGCACCTGTCTCCCCTAAGCTTCCAAATATTTGCTACTTTATCCACCCCCTTAAATCCTTTTTTAGGCAATGCCAAATTGACAAACCTATCAGCAAAGTAAATAAAACTCAAAGAAACCTTGAAGTGTTACTGCTCAGTGCTAGGCCCTTAAACAAAAACCTCCACAACCTACAAGTTCTCCTCACTCTGGAGAATATAGACATCTGTGCTGTTACTAAGACATGGTATAAAGATGCAGAACATACTTCAGCAGTGCAAGGTTTTAGTGCCCACCACATATTTAGGCCATCATCTACACAGACAGGGACTAAAGCTGAAGGTATCTTGATCTATATTAACAACAAACATACCTCTAGGTTGGTTAAACAGTATGATGACCTAGAGTTTATCCATGTGCAAATCACCATCGATAAAGCCTCCCACCATATCCTAAAAAAGCTGTAGGTCATCCGATATATCCCAAGAAACCTATAACTCATACCTAGACCTACTGAAGACACTCACCATCCAACAAAATACCTATTCATGGGAAACTTTAACTGCCCCTCTATGGACTGGAAAATGTACAGTGCCTCAAACTTGCAGGCACAAATATTCCTGAACTTTACTAATGCAAACACCCTTGGCCATATAGTGTGTACATCCATTAAAGGGTCTAACATACTGGACCTGGTACTTACCTATATGGGAAAATGATGTACCCCTCACCACCAGTGTAGTATCCTCACTGGTGAGGTCACACTAAAAAAACTTTGAAATAAACATCAACCTGGCAACTCTGGCAAACCCTGTAACAGTTGGGAACTCTTCCAAATAAAACTAACTTCTAATAAGCTATAGTTTGTCAAAATTCAATGCCCATTCTAAACCAGAGTTCACAGCAACTGATGTGGAACTCTTCAAAGAGATCCTATAAAACCATGTAAATGGCTACTTAAAGACTGCTGTACCTGCCAGAAGTAAGCCCAAAGCTAACTCTAAAAAAAAAAACATAGTGGTGGAATACAATGGAAGGAAAAATGTTATGGCTAAAGTCAGGAAGAGCAACTCTCATATTGCTAAGATCTCTTTCATTAAACTAAGCAGGAAACTATAAGGACAAATTAAGGCCAACAAGGCTAATTATGAGGTTAAGATATGCTCCAAGGCAAAAGTCAACCACAAACCCTTATACAGCTATATAAAAACATCAAAGGCAGCAAACATTAGTGTGCTGAACCTGTGGTCAATAGCACCACTTTCACTGAGCAGAGTAAAATAACAAACCTGTTGGCTGACAAATTCAGTTCAAACATTATGCCTCCACTTCCCCCATGCCACCCTCCATGAAATACCTACTAGCATACCCCCCTCAACTAGCAGGGAGTAGGTCCTTGTGGCGCTTGCTAAGGCAAAAAAAAAGTCTCAGTTAGTCCCCAAAATATCCCAGGATACCTCCTAAATACCCTGTAACATAGCCTATCAGGACCACTTGAGTAACTCCATAACTATAGTTTCAAAACAGGCTTTGTATCACATGAATGGAGGATTGCAATGTTTATCTCTCCCCATAAGGGTGCACCATCAACTGATCCTCGGAAACTACAGACCCATTAGTATGATTAGTCTTATATGTAAAGCCATGTAATGCATTATTATGGAAATGATCAACAAAGACATAATAAGCTTTCAGACACTGGACCCAACCTAGTCTGGCTTTGTCAAGGGAAGGTCATGTCTACTAAACCAAGTGGACTTCATTGAGAAGGTCACCAAGACAATGGACAAGGGGAAAACAGTGTATTTTTGTCATGTCCAAATCCAAACCAGTTACAAGTGGGCCCCCCACAGAGGTTCAGTTCTGGGGGACCTCTCGGTATATACTATACTCTGAGTTTCAGGCTAACACGGGGATTTATGGCTGACAAATTTTTTTCTGCTCTGCAAACTGCCATAATCAAATCTCCTCCAGCACACAAGCATCCACCAAAAAAAGGGTCTCGGACGGATGTTGCCAAACCAGACCCACGCCACGGCCAAGCTAAATGTAGTAATCCCCTTTGGGAAAAAAAAAAATTGGGAAAAAAAGGTGCCATGGTAATCCCCAAATAATTAAAGACCAATAATTAGAGATTTGGGGAATAGAGAATGATATATCTCTCTATAGATATTAATCTCAAAACCAAATATCCAACCTTCTAATATATAGAAAGACCTTCTATATAGCCCTTTTGCATCACAAAAAAGTGTCATCTAGCAGAGGAGAGATTGTCACACATCCCCCACTGCCACCATCAGGCCCATAATTGAATACAATGCCCGCAACCGGACACCCCCACCATTACAGAGACCAAAAAGTGGACCTCACCAAGAGGATCATGGGCTACAAAACAAACTCCAACTCAAACTAGCTAAACTAAACTCTTACCAGTTCAGTTATATTGCTATGCCTGACACTAGAGGCCATGCATTACCCAGCCATGTGGAATGGTTCATAAAAGACATGTTAAACCCACCTTATCTGGACATGCTCCACTCCTAAACCTCTCCACTAAATAAAACAGACATGCTGGAGGGACAGATTCATTAAAATGCATTTCCCAGATTTCTGAAATAAGAGATTCCTCATGATAGACATAGCTGAGATTTGATTCTCTTAAGACATAGACTGCGGTAGCCCCTCACATCTTGGGCCCATCTTAAATCTGAAATGATTCTCTTTCCTTTAATTTCTCTTTGGAATCTCTCTAAGTCCTTACTAGACAGAGGCACTGTAAACACTCCTACTACCAATCTAACAGGTACCTGGTAGGTTAGGCTAATACAATCTGTAGTAGGTTATAATAGGCAGGTAAGAGCCCTATACCTAATAAACTATACTGCCTACCTAGATCTGGCTAAGGTTTTCAATACAATAACCCACTTTGGTATTGTTGGCAAACTGACCAAATTGGGCATAAATCCCTACGTAATTTACTGGATTGCTAGCTGGCTCACAGGCAGGACCCCAGAAATCAGAACTGGTAAGACCAGTCACCAGTGGGGTGCATCAGAGATCTGTGATGGCCAACTGCTGTTTGGAACTCTTGGGGGGGTCAAGGCTAATGTCAAGGTCCTTTGGCTGAACAAGTTTACAGATGACTGCAAATTAGGAACTATCACAGATTTCCCCATGACATAATCATCTTGCAAGATGGTCTAACACAGACAAATGACTGGTGCCACAGTCATGGCATTGTAGAACCTTCTGGAAAATAGGCCACCAGGTAAATTACCCCTTTGATAAGACACCCCTTTGAGCTGACCCAGTATTCAGGGATCTGGGAACATGTGTATATGGTAAACTGGTCATTGACCAACACATGGTCAAGATAGTAAGAAAATAATTCTATGTAACCCAACATATAAGTAAGGACATGAAATCCAAATCTGAGAAATTCATTGTACCACTTTCTTTGGGCCTTATCAAATCCATCATTGATTATAATGCCCCCTTTAACATGTACCTGATCAGACATATGCAGAAGTTGGAATGCCCACAAAGGTTCCATACCAAGAGACTCCAGGGCATAAACACATTGTTTTCTATGGATCACCTTAAAGTTTGATCTCGCCTACAGATTACTGAGAGGTGATCTGTACCTGGCATACAGTGCATCCTTTGGTCCGTCTCTGATGGACTTTTTGTATATCCATTTATTTTTATTTTTTATTTATTTAACATTTGTTTACCAGGAAAGTCCAACTTAGAATAAGCCAAATTTCAGTGGAGACCCAGGGAGAAACACTCCAGATGCTTGTATTTGTAATGTGGGAGGAAACCGAAGCACCCAGAGGAAACCACCTGAACGTAGGGAAGACATTCAGACTCCACACAGAAGACACCCCAGCTGAGAATTGAAACAGAAAACCTCTTGCTGTGTGATGACAATTCAAACCTCTGTACCACTACGCCATCCTGAATTTCTTAAAATGAACAGTATCAGAACTGCTAGATCTAAGGATTTACATTTTGCTTGTGGCATAAATAAGACATGTTGATGAGACAGATGCGTGTCTCAGGCATACCCATTCTCTGGAACAGGCTCCCCATCCATGTGAAGCAGAGTTCCTCCCTAACCCTATTCAACCGTAATCTTGACCGATGGATGGGAAATTGGAAATTCACACCGGGTCTTCCTCTCATGTCTCTGATGGACAGAGACAGACAGTGAACTATATCCAAATGAACTTGATTTGTTTGAGTCTCTTAATTGGGATTAATTGTGGTATCTTTGTGAAGATTTGTTTTGGGGGATGAATGCTGAGATATGAGTATTTCCAAAACCACTGTCAGGTTGTATATATGTTATAATTCTGGGTGAGATACTTTTGTTACATGCATAAAAGGTTGATGTATTTTTTACTGTAAATAGTTTTCCCTACACCCTTAATCCAAAAGAGCATGGGCCTTAATGTGAGAGGTATGTCCCACATAAATGGAATGTGTTGGGGGGACTGTGACAATTGGGGAGAGATGGGTGAACGCTGCCAAATAGAATTTTATACATAATTCTGGCATTTGTGAATAAATGTAAAATACAGGCATGTTTTTTGAGTGTAAAAAATATTGTGAAATGTAGAACTGCAAAATATGTGACAACATTGCACTGTACTGGCCCAGTGAAACATGTTGTGACCCTTTCATATTAGAATTCAGCTCCAGGGCATCTGGATGAAGGTTTCATGCCCATTGTTTTAGGGCTAAAGTTTATGACCAGAATTTGCATGCGGAAGGTGCTTTATTGCTCTAGTTTCTGTTAGAATATACATGTGAAATGCCTTGTATTGTTGTAAGTTCTGAGCAGGTGTTAGATTGCTAAATACTGCAGTTTGTGGCCTGAGAACTCAGACCAGGTGTCAAGATGATGCAATATGAATACTGGGAAAACCTAAGTGTCAAAAATGATGTGATTTGGAAGGCCTTGGAGACATGTTTGTTAGTAATGTTTAAATACTATTTCTCACAAGAGACTGAAAGCATTTTGATCGTGGATATCCAACTTATCAGCACTCTGCCTTATGCTCACATGTAAATTTTAGCACTGTGATTTCTTGTAGGAATATTTAAAGCTACTAAAGATTAATTAGGTATTTTTCTTTTAAATCAGACCTGTCCTACTGTATTATTTTAAATTTCTGTGTGATCTCTGAACTCTTGGATATCTCTCTGGTGTAGTAGTTTTGTCTTGTGTTTTAATTATTTATTATTAAATATTTTTAAAACCTACCTGTGGCTGGTTTGTGTAGAGATAAGCTGTAGAGTACATTGCATATTTATAGAGGTTATTGTAATAGGCCATTCTAAAGTAAGCTTTGACTGTTAGTCATACTACCATTGGATACTAATATTGCACAGTAATAATTGGACACCCTTTTAAGGGCCTTTTAGTAGCTGATATTATTAGTTGGGTGGTGGCAGAGATTACTACCGTATGGTCTGGGTAAAGGGGCACAGCTGGAGCTTCTGTGTCAGCCTTTCCTAGGAGTGTCTGTGAAGTTGTATAAATACTTATCTCAAAGTGTGTGTGTTGTGTCAGCTACTTGGCAGGGACACGAAGCACTGGTTGGACAGAGAGGGTACTGGAGGTTTTAGCTTGCCCAGCTATGCTGAGACCTGGACCCTAAAGCTGTGCCAGTGGGGAGTCTTAATGGAGACCTGGTGAGCAAGGGAGAACCAACCCCAGACTGACTGTGATCTCTGTGTGCACTTAAGGGAAATTGTACTTTACTGTGTGTATTAGTTATCCTTTCCTCTCTTCTAGGAGATGACTTCCCTGGTATTAGTGGTGAGGATTGAGATTCCTTGATTGCTGGGCCAGTGCATGGTTGTCACAAGTGTTTGGTAGTGGTGGGATCTACCTCACATACGAATTGGCTTGTAATGGTGTGGGTAGAGTGAATTCCTGTAGCTAATGTACAGTGATCTCTAAAAGTGTTTTGTACTCTAAAACAGCCACACAGTGTATACTCAGAGTTCAGATCACAATTGTTTTATTTCTTTTGTTAGCTTAGTGTTAGTCAGGGTGAGCAGGCAGCATATCAGCAGAGGAGTATGGAAAGCAGACAAGGAGCCAGCTGGCGGAGATGTGCCAGGCTAGGGGACTGGTGTATGGAAACTTGACTAAAGCAGACCAGATTGCAGCCTTGATTACATCTGCATCAGAAAACAGGTGCCTGGGGGACAATCAGACTGACAGTGGAGATACAATATCCTCGGAGAATGGACAGCTCAACCTTTCTGCAGTGGACTTAAAAATCCAGCTGGAGCTAAAGAGACTTGAGTTGGAGGTCAGGTGTATGGAACTAGAAGCAGCCAAGAAAATGAGGAGTCTACAAGCTGAGGAAAATGAATGGCAGAAGAGGCATGAGAGGGAAATGCTGACTCTTCGCCAGAGTCATGGAGGTAATGGGGAAGGGAGTAACTGGACTCCAGAAGCACAAAAGGTCAGTATATTTCTTCCACAGTTTAAAGAGTAGGATCATTTTGATAGCTTCATTCATATGTTTGAGCGGGTATGTAAACAGTATGAAGTTGACCAAGGGCTCTGGGTACGGTTCCTGACCCCCTTACTCCATGGTAAAGCTGTGACTTCATTAGCAAAAATGCATGACATTGACTGTATTTATTATACTGCTGTAAATAGACACTTGTTGGAATGTTTTAAGCTAACACCTGAAATGTATAGGAAAAAGTTTTGTGAGCATAGATGCAAGGCAGATGAAAATGTATGTGAATATGTTGCTGAACTGAGCACTTATTTTCATAGCTGGGTGAGTGGATGTCAGGTCACCACTTCTGAAGGGCTGGCAGACCTTTTGCTAAGGGAACAAGCCCTTAGCACTTTGCCTGAGGACATGAGGATCTAGTTAGTTGATAGACAGTGTGCTACTTCAGAGGAGTTGGGGAAGAAGGGAGACCTATACCTAGCAAGCAGGGCAACCCTGCATAGGTAAGGGACTCCCAGTACTGCTCATGGGACTAAAGGAACCCATGGTGGGCAGTACAGACTGCCCCAACAGAATCCAACAGTAGCAGGGGAAGCCACTAGTCCAGGTACGTGTCCAGGAGCTAGGGTTAATTGTTCTGAATGCAACCAGTGGGGCCATGTGGCATACAGATGTCCATGGAGGCAAGGTGGGGAACCAAAGGTGAGGGAGCCAGTTAGTGGGAAAGACAAAATGCCAACAGTGGGTTGTCTTGAGACAACTGAGAGGGAAAGATTTGGATGAGGCAGTACTATGTACTTATGCAGTTACATGCAGTGAGTCTAGGAGACAAGCATGTGGGTCTGGTAGCCTGGGGAGACTCAGACAGACTGCATACTTGCAGCCAGGACTGGTGAGGTGGTTACTTCAGGGAGTGAGCCAGGCTTAGGTGAGTAGTAGTACCCTGGCTGACAGTGAGGCACCACTGTCAGAGGATGCCAGACTTCCTGTGGAAGGGGAGCTGGGAAGGGTTACAAGGAGAGACGTGAGACATGCTCAGCTCTCAGACCCTACATTGCAAGGCCTGAGGCAGGTAGCTAAGGGAGGCACCTGATTCTCAAGAGAAGGGGGAATCTGTATACTGAAACAAAGGGTTACTGTACAGAGAGTGGACCCTTGAGGGAGGGTTAGAAGGTGAGAGAGTACAACAGTTGGTAGTGCCTAGAGCTTACTGTCTGGTACTTCTAGCCATAGCCCATGATATTCCCTTTGCAGGTCATATGGGCATAAAACATACAAAGAGGTGTATTATGCAAAACTTCTATTGGCCTGGAATTTCCAGAGATGTAACAGGGTACTGCAGGACCTGTGAGCAGTGCCAAAAGGTAGGCAAGGCAAGAGACAAGGTGAGAGCTCCTTTAATGCCTTTGCCTGTGATTATGGAGCAATTTCAGAGGGTAGCTATGGATAGTGTGGGCCCTCTGAGTACCCCAAGTTCCACAGGGAAAAAGTATATCCTAGTGATTGTAGATTATGCTACACGATACCCTGAGGCAGTGGCTTTGTCCTCCACTGAGTCCAAGAAGGTGGAAAATGCTTTGCTAGAGATTTTCAGCAGGGTAGGTTTCACAAAGGAAATACTGTCTGACAGAGGTACCAATTTTATTTCAGACCTGCTGGCTTGCCTGTGTAAGTTCTGTGGGGTGAAGCATATGAAGACCACTCCCTACCATCCCCAGACTAATGGTCTTGTTGAGAGGGTAAACTCTACAATCAAGTCCATGGTATGGGCATTTGCAGATCAATTTAAGAGGGAGTGGGACAAATATTTGCCCCATTTAATGTTTGCTTACAAGGAGTTTCCCCAGGAATCTGCAGGTTTTTTACCCTTTGAGTTGCTGTATGAGCATAGGGTGAGGGGGCCTCTAGATTTTATTTGAAATGAGTGGGAAGGTGAGTGTGAGTCTCACAAGGAGTCTGTTGTGGCATATGTCCTAAACCTGAGGACAAGGTTCAGGGAACTCATGGGCTTGGCCCAGGAGAACCTGGCAGAAGCCCAACGACAGAAAAAGGTGTGGTATGACAGGAATGCTCGAGCTAGAGAGTATGCTGTAGGGCAGCAGGTGATGGTTCTCATTCCTGTCAGACACAACAAGTTGCATGCAGCTTGGGAGGGACCCTACAAGGTGGCAAGAAAGGTAAGTGATGTTAACTACATGGTGGAAGTGCAAAGCAGATGGCAGGGGCACAATTTGTACCATGTAAACATAATGAAACCTTACCATGATAGGGAGGCCCTTGTGCTGAGCATTTGCAGTGAATTGCAGGAAGAGTCAGAGAGATCTTGTGACTGATCTCCTCAGTGAGACTCGGGCTGACACCTCGGTGGAAAAGGTAGCAATGTCCCAGCAGCTGTCTCCTACCCACGTTAGAGAAATCCAAGCAGTTTTGCAGGAGTTCGGGGGCATGTTCACCGGGAAACCAGGGAGCACTCACCTGGTGCAGCACCAGGTGGATACAGGACCCCAAAAGCCTATCAGGTAGGCCTCTTATAGGGTGCCTGAGAGTGTTAAATAGACTCTGAGGGAGGAGGTACAGGAGATGTTGGAACGAGGGGTGATTCAAAAGTCCAAAAGTCCCTTGGCCTCACCAGTGGTTTTGGTGCCAAAGAAGGATGGCAGCCCCAGGTTCAGTGTGGATTACAGGAAATTAAATAGTCACACAGAGTCGGATGCTTACCCCATGCCTAGGACAGATGAGGCCCTAGAGCAGCTGGGTGGGGCTAAGTACCATACAATCATTGATCTTACCAAGGATTATTGGCAGCTGCCCTTGACTCCCAGTGCTAGAAAGAAGTCAGCCTTTGTGACTCCTTTTGGCTTGTATGAGTTCACAAAGATGCTCTTTGGGATGAAGAATGCCCCAGCAACTTTCCAGAGGCTGGTAGATCATATCTCAGCAGGAGCAGGAGGGTTTGCCCTTGCTTACATGGATGATATTGCTATCTACAGCCATTCTTGGCAAGAGCACCTTCAGCATGTCAGGGAGATGCTGGGCAGAATACAGAGGGCAGGGTTGATCATTAAGCCAAGCAAATGTCGGGTGTGTATGGCAGAGGTCTCCTACCTAGGACATAGAGTAGGGAGTGGTAAGATAAGGCCATAACCTGCCAAAGTGTAAGCCATTCAGGCATGGCCTGCACCTTTTACCAAAAAGCAGGTGAGGGCATTCTTGGGGACAGCAGGGTACTACAGAAAGTTCATTCCCATTTATAGTACAATAGCTTCTCCCCTCACAGACCTGACAAGGAAGAACAGGCCAGATAAGGTAGTGTGGACCCCAGCCTGTGAGCAGGCATTTCAGAAGCTTAAGGAAGCTTTGGGAGGACACCCTGTGTTAGCCAGTGCAGACTACGGCAAAGAATTTGTTGTTCAGGTGGATGCTTCAAACTATGGGGTGGGGGCTGTACTTAGCCAGATTTCCTCAGAGGGAGAAGAGCACCCAGTAGTTTATCTCAGTCATAGGCTCCAACCCAGGGAGGAATGCTATGCAGCAGTAGAAAAGGAATGTCTAGCCATAGTGTGGGCACTACAAAAACCTCAGCCTTATCTGTATGGAAGAAAATTCACTGTGATGACAGATCACAACCCTCTAACATGGTTAAACAGAGCCAGTCAGCAAAATGCTAAGTTGCTAAGATGGAGTCTGGGGTTGCATGCATATGATATGTAAGTGCAGCACCACAGTGGAAGTAGCAATGCCAATACAGATGGGTTCTCAAGACAGGAAATGGGGTGAGGTACACCCAGATAGACCTGATACTCTCAAGCAATGTTTGTCAAGAGGCACTTGAAAAACTTGCTTGAGTTCCCCGGGGGGGGAGGGGGGAGAGATGTGACGATTGGGGAGAGATGAGTGAAGGCTGCCAGCCTAGTCAAATAGAATTTGATATATAATTCTGGCATTTGTAAATAAATGTAAAATACAGGCATGTTTTCCTGAGTGTAAAAGAATATTGTGAAATGTGGAACTGCAAAATATGTGACAACATTGCACTCTACTGGCCCAGTGAAGCATGTTTTGACCCTTTCATATTAGAATTCGGGTCCAGTGCATCTGCATGAAGGTTTCATGCCCATTGTTTTAAGGCTAAAGTTTATGACCAGAATTTACATATGGAAGGTGCTTTATTGCTCTAGTTTCTGTTAGAATATACATGTGAAATGCCTTGTATTGTTGTAAGTTCTGAGCAGGTGTTAGATTGCTAAATAATGCAGTTTGTGGTCTGAGAACTCAAACCAGGTGTCAAAATGATACAATATGAATACTCGGAAAACCTAAGTGTCAAAAATGATGTAATTTGGGAGGGCCTTAGAGACATGTTTGTTAGTAATGTTTAAATACAATTTCTCACAAGAGACTGAAAGCATTTTGATCTTGGATATCCAACTTATCAGCACTCTGCCTTATGCTCACATGTATGTTTTAGTACTGTCATTTTTGTAGGAATATTTAAAGCTACTAAAGATTAATTAGGTATTTTTCTTTGAAATCAGACCTGTCCTACTGTATTATTTTAAGTTTCTGTGTGATCTCTGAACTCTCAGATATCTCTGTGGTGTAGTAGTTTTGTCTTGTGTTTTAATTATTTATTATTAAATATTTTTAAAACCTTCTACCTGTGGCTGGTTTGTGTAGAGATAAGCTCTAGAGTACATTGCATATTTATAGAGCAAGCTTTGACTGTTAGTCATACTACCATTAGATACTAATATTGCTCAGTAATAATTGGACACCCTTTTAAGGACCTTTTTTGTAGCTGATATTAGTTGGGTGATGGCAGGGATAACTACCATATGGTCTGGGTAAAGGGACACAGCTGGAAAATCTGTGTCAGCCTTTCCCAGGAGTGTCTGTGAAGTTGTATAAATACTTATCTCAATGTGTGTGTCTGTTGTGTCAGCTACTTGGCAGGGACACGAAGCACTGACTGGACAGAGAGGTTACTGGAGGTTTTAGCTTGCCCAGCTAGGCTGAGACCTGGACCCTATAGCTGTGCCAGTGGAGAGTCTTATTGGGGATCTGGTGAGCAAGGGAGCAACCAGCCCCAGACTGACTGTGATCTCTGTGTGCACTTACGGGAAATTGTACTTTACTGTGTGTATTAGTTATCCTTTCCTCTCTTCTAGGAGACGACCTCTCTTGTGTTAGTGGTAAGGATTGAGGTTCCTTGATTGCTGGGCCAGGGCACGGTCATCACAGGGACCATAAATATCTGGAACCAGCCACAGATCTTACATGTTTTAAGAGGCTGATCACACCATTAGGCTGCTATCAAATATAATAGAAAAAAGTGTATTTTATACCTTAAAAGTATATTGTTAATGCAATTCTGGTTTGTAGTATTTTGTCACCTTTGTGGTGATGATGCCCTAATCCTTGGTAAAAAGTGAAAAGGAGATGTTTGTTGAGGATCAAAAGTTTCAGGAGGGGCAACTCATTGATGATGATTCTCCAGCCATTGACAAAAATAATTGTTGAGGCCAGGGAAAGCAGCTGAGATAGAGAAAGCTAATACAGAAGGTGAATTTGAAGCATTATGCAACAGATAAATTCTGTGTTTAATCACTGAATTGTTATGTCAACACCATAAGCTGTCAGCCAATGAGTCTAGTGAACTCTTGAAAGAGTAATATGATGCCATGGCGCCTTTCCAGCAATGGGTAGCTGACCTATGGAACAAATCATCCATACAGCGTCATCCTCCCTGGTAAGATCCAACCACAAAGTGATCACTTTCGAAGTCACCATCTCCCATGCCCCCCCCCCCCACTAGGGTCAAACATAAAAACTTCTCCAGAGCTGATTACAACCTCCTGAGGGAACATATAAACAGCTTCACAGCTCCCTACCCCTCCGTAGGAACTGGCACAAATGTCCAAACCTACACCAAAGTACTATACAACCATTTATATAGTTGCATGGAATCAGGAATACTCGACAGGACAAAATCATCCTCATCAAGGAAGAGTAAACCTGTCTGTTTGACATCTGCAATAAATAAACTCTATAATACAAGGAAAAAACTGCTGTCCAGGACCAAAAAGGAGCAGGTGCCTAATTGGAAGCAATCACTCCTTAGCCTGAACAAGCAAATAAGTGCATTAGTGAAATCCTCCAAAGCAAACTTCGAGTCCAAACTAGCCACATCTACCAAAGACAATCATAAGGCCTTCTTCACATATGTCTGCAATCTCAAAGGAAGCACTCAGATCTGCTCAGAACTGGTGGTCAAGGACATCATATATACAAACGCTGTAGATATAGTCAATCTGCTGGCAGACAGATAGCAAAAACTTCACCCCTCTGTCCCCCCATCAGTAAATCAGAACATCCCTAGCACCTGCCCCCATTCCCCTTATCTCTAGGGAAGAAGTCATTACTGCCCTCACAAAGGCAAAAATATACATCCTCCATGGGACCCAATAGCATTCCAGGCTGCATGCTACATGAACTCAGGCAGTAACTCGCAGCACAATTAGGCATCCTATTCAACCAAAGCCTAAGTACTAGCTTCATCCCAGCTGAGTGGAAGACAGCCACAGTCATCCCTTTGCATAAAGGTGGAGTATCCACCAGTCCAGGAAATTATAGTCCCATTAGCCTAACTAGCCTGATCTGCAAGGCCATATAACCGATTATCATGGACCTCATTAACAAGGACATTGGCAACCTCCAAACACTTGATTCCACACAGTTTGGTTTCATCAAGGGGAAGACATGCCTGTCAGATTTAGTTGACTTCTTTGAGACAGTTACCAAAGCCATAGACGAGGGGAAGAAGGTGCACACCGCCTACCTTGACCTGGCCAAAGCCTTCAATACTATTCCTCACTCAGGTATAATAGAAAAACTGTCTCAACTAGACATCAATCCATATGTTACCAGATGGGTAGCAAACTGGATCACTGATATAACCCACTTATTCAAAATAGGGGAAGCCACCTCAAGCAGTAGACCTGTAATGAGTGGTGTTCCCCAAGGATCAGTCTTGGAGCTTCTGTTGTTTGGGATATACTTCTCTGAGGTGCAGGCCAAAACCAGTAGGCTATGGCTGACAAAGTTTGTAGATGACTGCAAGCTGGGCACTGTCATCAATTCCCCTTGTGATGTGGACATCCTCCAAGAGGTTCTCACCCAAACAAATGACTGGTGCCAGAAACATGGCCTCAATCTGAATGCCAAAAAATGCATCATCATCATCATCTCCTTTGGGGAGAGTGATGTCCCCCACAAATTATCACATTAATAACAAGGTCCTAAGCATGCAATCAGTCATGAGGGACTTGGGCACTCAGGTTGATAGCAGACTGACTTTTGACCACAATATTGCCCCCATTGAATGGAAAGCTTTCTAAATGGCCCACCTTATTAGAAAGGGTATCTCATGCAGGAACAAGGAGACCATAACATCCCTGTATTCTTCCCTTATAATACCCGTTATTGAGTACAACGCCCCTTTCAGCATGTACCTCACAAACCGCATGCAGAAGCTGGACAGACCTCAGAGGTTCCTCACCAGGAGAATCCAAGACCTCAAACATCTATTCTACACAGATAAGCTAAAAGCCCTGTTCCTCTTCTCAGTCTGTTACAGACTCCTCAGAGGTGGCCAACGTCTGGCATAAAAAGCAATCTCAGATAATGCCTTGATGGGTCTGCTGCATAGCCACAAGTCAAGATCCACTCTAGTAACCCACACTCTTGACCTCAACCTGATCTGTGACACCAATAGAACTTGTTGGTGGGACAGATTTGTGTCCCAGAAACTTCCCCTTCTGTGGAATAGACTCCCTCCCCATGTCAATCATAGTACCTCATTAACCCTTTTTAAGCGCAACCTGGATAACTGGATGGGGAAAATAAAATACACTCCTAGGATTCCACCTGTGTCTCTGCTGCACAGGGGCATCAGGTGCTAACTTGTCAGAACATGGCCTAAATTCATGACTAGGCTTGTGAGGGCCTCGGGGCCAGTAGTCTAGTAACTTCCTGTGATCCTATGATCAGTTGAGTTAAGCAATCAAATAATGCATATAGACAAAAATCTTGTTTCACTGAAAGCTAAAGCAAGATGTAGAAACCTCTGGCTGACAATATCCTGAGACATAAGGAATGATTTGACTGCTTGGAATCTGTAACAAGAAAAGATGCTGCAATGGATTGGAATCTCTCAGAGATTGCTTAGTTTAGATAAGGTCTGTTGCTGGATGAAGAAAAAGCTTATAGACTGCATTCATTGCTTAGCTGAAAGAATTTATGGTCAGCTGAGAGGATGATAGTTTATTTTATGACATGGCATAAGAAAGAGCTGCTTTTGTTACAAGTATTGTAACCTATTAAGATGATAACAGTAGTGAAAGATTATGTCTTCTCCAAGACTAGCACACAGGAAAAGACAACTGTTACAGCAGAATATCAGCAGAGAAAGCTAACATATAAGTTGTAATTTCCAGTGGTATTGAAAGATTTTATTTCCATTTTGGGATGCAATGGTATACTATATATCAATCAAAAGCTTTTTAATGTGAATGTCATTCATGAGTGAGGAACTGGTGGAAATGGAATAAGAAAAAAAACAATGACTGCCATGAGACTGTTGTACTAAAACAACCCTAATACATTGAGCCATATGTACACTGACCAGTAAGAATGGGGAAGAAAGGCGTCATTTGGCCTCATGAGGAGAATTTAACTTGGAAAACATTAACCTAATGGCAGACAAGTGTTATGAATAGATGACAGCATTTAGTTGACTTTATGATTCACTTTTAAGTGGCTTTATTTGAACTGCAGCTTATCAATAAGCACATTTTGACTCCTTTAATGATGACTTTTCATAAGAAATAAATTGTCACTGACAAGTGACACTCATACAGAGGGCCCCCATTAAGACTGCTCTTACTATTTCATTGACTTTTTATGGGTAGATGCTATGAATGGAAGTACATATGACTGGCATTGTTTGTTTAATATTTCGTTGTATTTTTGAACCCAGTATTTAATGTCATTCTGATTGATCTAGATTCTCTTTTACAACTGTTTATAATGATACTAATACCACAAAATTATGTATTAATGAATGTTCTTTCATAACCCCTTCCTAATGATGACTGACGTAGAACATAAGAATAAGAGGCAGATGTGCTTATTGTGTTTTTAGATTTTCATAATAATTCTTATTACGTGGGCACTGTCTGTAACCTATGTGAATGACAATATTGTAAAAGCATCCAGGAAGGATCAGACAGTAAATCTGATAGGAAAAAAGTGACCTTAATAGGTAAGCAATAATGAGTTTTGTTATAGAGTTATACTACTAGCTGGCATTACCAATTATTTGGCAGCTTATTGTTTGTTATAACATGTGTTTCTGTAAATATCTTACTGCATTGCTGACAATATAATTTAATATGGGAGGTGATTCAGGTGATTAATTACAGCATTGAAAATGGCTTAGTAAAACACATCAGCTACTGTGTGAGGGCTGGTGATGTAGATGACTAATACAGTTTGTTGATGTTAATGCTTATGAGAATATCATTGCATGTTAAATTTTCCCATTGGTTATTGGTTCCAGTGAGTCTGTAGTCTAAGTTGGTTGTAGTATTTCCAAAGGTAAATTTGCTTCGGAGAGTTTTCTGAACTCCTATTCACTAGCACTGAACCAGACACTATGCAACCAATAATGCCCTCCAGAGTGTGTGTTTATGTGCAATTAATGCCCATCCAGGGGTGTTATGAGGCCCAATGCCACAGGTGGAGGGCCATTACACCACTGGAAAGGTGTTAATTATACATTAACACACACCCTGGAGGGCATTGCTGTGCTTAGAGAATGGTCTGTCTGTAAAATTGTTGTGTTTTACTTGCTTATTTATTTTTTAAGTAGTGTATTATTTTTTATATATATTATTAATGTAAAATAGTTCCTCTGCCTAGTGTTTCAAACTTGCTGTAGTATATGTTAATGGTGTTGGAGGAAGTATTTTACATCAAACATATATAAACAATAATATAGTGCTTAAAAAAATAATAAGCAAGTGAAACACAACAATTTTACATTCAGCCCATTCTCTCTCCCATACACACAAACACAGTCTCTTCTGCTTTCACCCACATATATATACATACACAGTCTTCTCTGCTTTCATACACACATTCACTCACACAAGATCAGTCTCACCCTCTTTCTCAGTCTCTCACAGTCTCCAGCTGCCTCCATACAAACATTCAGTCTCACTCTCTCTCGATCTCTCTCACACGCAGTCTCCTCTGCTTACATACATGCATTCACTCACAGATCACTCTTGCTTTCTCTCTCTCTCTCTCTCTCTCTCACCCAGTCTCTCTGCTTTCATACATGCATTCATGCACACATGTAGACAGAAACATAAACACACACTTTTCTGTTTTGCTCCATCAATTGCTCTCTCTTACTCTCATACATGCATATACTCTCACACATATGCTTTATTTAAATTTTTTTCTTTTTTTGTTTTACAGTCACTAAACAGCAAAAACTCTGCTTAGCGAGTGTAAAATAACGGGTCGCTCACTCTCACTTTCACTGACATGCACACATACACTCAAATACAGACATAAACACACACACATACCTTTTTTGTTGTCTTCTTTTTTTAATATTTTACATTCGCTAAACAGCAAAAGCGCTGATTAGCGATTGTAAAATAATGGCGGCTATTCTGTTTTCTCAGTCTGAGCTCCATGGCAGCATAAATGAATTGTCAGACTCATTTTTTAGTGGGCATTACTTGTACATTAATACTTTGCTGGAGAACGCTCATTCTCCAATCATGGTACTGATGTACAGTAAGCCCATTGTCTAATAAATACGGCTTATAACAAAGCTCTGTATGAGTCAAAGAAAGGGGTACACCATAGACACCTACCCTACTGTGTAAACACAGTACTCCTTGCATATGCAAATGATCCCTCTGGATGGTATGCTATTCATGAAATCTATACCAGCTGTGCATGGGATGGTCCCACTCCCAGTTAGTAACTAAAATAATTGCAAAAATGTGCATACATCTAGAGCAGAACTTGATAATGTTGAAGTCCTCCTTCTCTGATGATATGTTCTCAGCGTACCATTGTTGCATAAAAAAAAACAACCTGTTTTGCATTGTAGAAACCCTACTGGAAAATGAGTTCCCACTGATGCAGCAAATCTCCTACCACAGCCACATTGTCCCCACTTTCTCATATAAGGATACTGCTGATTTCCCACCAGAGGGAGATTCCATAGCACCAACCCCCCTCATGACTATAATATGGTAATGATCCAAACACTGCTGTCATGCCTAGTGAATGTGACATCCCTCTGCAGCACTCACAGGCATGATGACAGAACACAGTAAAACTTACTGTCCATAAATTTATGTGCAGTCCTTAAAAAAGGAAGAAAAGCAGACTTCATCTGCTTTGAGTATTAAAAAGAAAACAAAAAAAAACAATCATCTCTAAAAAATGGAAGGCCAGATGTTAGGGTTATAACAGGTTACTGCTGAAATTAAAAGCAAGTGAAAACGAATTAGCATGCAGTTTATAGTTTCCTTAAATGTTATAAATCCCTTATGTCAGAAAAATATGTATTACTGTGTGTGCTTAATGCTAATTAGAAACTAAATAAATTAACATGTTTTTCATTCTATTTTATATGCACTATTTTATGTACAGTTGAGTTTCATATGAGACTAAAAGATGCTTTTTGAAACTGCAGTGTGCTTTCTGAAACTTGCAAGATGCCCTCTGGCCTAGTAATTGCTAGCACAGCAATATTCATGTTTATGCCTTTTGGAAATGTACTTGAGAAGCAGGTGATTATCTGCTAGGTCAGGAAAAATGAATGAACAATGCTATATTCTGTAAATGTAATGATTTTAAACAATCAGCTCTGTTCAAAGTATGAGAACATACACAGCTGCAGAAGTTAGAGATAACATAGACAAAGGACTGTTAGAGAAATGAACTGCAATCTATACTTGCTTTGTGCTTGAATTAGCCATAGTACCTTGAATGGTAACATTGCATATATCTAACCACTGGTAGCCAAGGCCAAGTTGTTTTTCTTAGAAAGTTTCTCACAAAAATTGATAGTACCAGCAGAATATTGTAAAAACAATTACTACAAAATGATGATGACAAAACTTGTGATTCACTATGTCAGCTTGGTAGGCAATGTCTTATTAGAAAAGGTATAAGAATACCTGCACTTCCTGATTCTAGTTAGACAAACTCTGTATTAGCACGTTTTTGTCTCCTTGCTGCAAGATTAAAGTGCCTTAACCTGAACCTACCGTGTATTGATCATTTTTAAAGTATATTTTTCCTTTGACAGTTTGGTCCATCGGACCAGAAATATCTCTCACTCTAGGCTCAGGTCAGAATTGGGCCCGGTGGCATGTACCCGTACGGAGAAGTGGCCACATCGGCTCTTCTGTTTTGAAAGACCTCCGGCTGAATTGTCGTTCGAAAGAGGCCAGCCACTGTTTCTGATCTGGGATTGGAGGACAATTCAACGTTCCGGTGGATCAAAACACGGAGGGTCAGGTAAGGAGGAATTTACCTTTTTTCTGTTTTAGATCAGGGACTTGTTACAGTATTGTTTTGTCAAGGAGATTTGCATGTGCAGATCAGGGACAAAAAGATTGCTGTCTTGTCATAGATCATGGAAACAGAATAGGTAGGCAGTCATTCTAGATAAACTGTGAAAATGTGTAAATCGTGGTACCACATGATAAAAAGGGTTACGTAACAATTTCTAACTTAGCTAAGGCAACATGGGAAATCAGTGCACGAAAAGTTCCCGAGACCCGCCCTTAACCGAAGACGCAAAATATATACAATTACAGTGTGCCGATAATGTTAGGTATTATACAAAATGGGTTGATAAATACAAATTTGATGGTAATTTAGATAAACCTTCACTTATTAAACTTGTTAGACAACTTAAAACAGATGTGAAAGGTCAACTAAAAAAGCAATGACAATTAGGAGTCCCTCAGGCACACAGGTGGCTTGAGGAAGCAAACCGCAGGGAACAAAAGATTAAAAATTCAAAAGCAATGTTCTTAGACAAAGAAGACAATAACTTGGTAATAGCAACAGCCCCTCCTCTGCCCCCTCCACTTCCCTTACCAGAATATGAAGCGAGTGGACAAACTGATCCACCTCCGCTATACCCAGCTGTTCCTGCAAAATCAAAACCGTTTGTCAGAGATCCTATCAAGACCAGGTCTCGAACACGCAACTTAAGAGGGGATATTGAATTATATGAAATGAATAAAAATTCACAAGCTATGAGTGAAGAAGAGATATGTCCACTCATAGAAGTACCAAATCCTCAGGCAGGACAGGCAGGACAGGACCCAACTCTTCTAGTATATAGGCCGTGGACACCGGAAGATATCCGGAAGGCCACAGAGGGAATTCCCCATCCAAAAGTTAATTTTAGAAAATTCTTAGAAGACTTACAGGGCATGAGGTTAAGTTATCATTTAAATGGAGAAGAAGTAGAGAAAGTAGTTAGACAAATCGTAGGTCCAGATTGGCACATGATCAGTGGCAACTGGAATCCCCGTGACGCAGAGTTTAGACCACTCCCACATAGTAACGCAGAACTGGATAACAGAGTGAAAGGTCTGACAGACCGAATCTCTGAGAAATGGAAGCCTAGGGCTGATTGGACTTGCATTAATCAATGCATACAACAAGAAGGTGAAACTGTTGATAGATATTATGCCAGATTATTAGAATGTTTTAATAACCATTGTGGAATGCAGGTACCTGAAGATCAAACAAATGATTCCCCATATGAGCAACAGCTAAAGAATGCATTTTTAAAAGGCAGTATAGCACCCATTAGCAGCTTTATTACAAAGCACATGGTAGATCATCGTACAAGTAGATTACAGTCATTACTTGAATATGCAAGACATGCCGAAAGGCATTTTAATAGCAAAAAGAAAAAGAAAACTCAAGTATTTGCAGTAGAAGATGGATAAGAAGTATTTGTAGTACAAACTGGGAAGAAGGGTAAGAAAAATACCCAGGGAAACAAACAATCTGATAAATGATCAGAGGACTTTGAAGAAAGAAAGAAAAGGGGTGAATGTTTCAAATGCGGGAAAAAGGGACATTTAGCAAGGGATTGCAGGCAAAATAAGAAGGTAACCACAGAAGATAAGGAGGGTGAGGAATGACTATATGATAGTCAAGAATCACTGGATAGAAATAAACAAGAAAAGACAAATGCAAATGTGACAGAAGAAATAGAGGATGTAAATGAAATCACAGATAATGAAGAAAATGAAATTTTGGACTTAGCATTATTGAGCTTAGAGCTCTACTTAGCAGACACAAAACCGGAAGTTACACTTCTGGTAGAGGGGAGGGAAGTTAAATTCCTGTGTGACTCAGGGGCTTCACGGACCCTGATACATCCTTTCAAACTACCAGAAAATTCAGAATCACTTGACTACATATTAGTGAAAGCAGCTAATGGACAGCTGTATCGGGAGCCACTTTCCCACAACATAGCAATAACTGACCCAGTTTCAGGGACGACCCAGAAATGCAAAATTGTTTTTTCTGCAAAATGCCCATTGAATCTCTTGGGCAGAGACCTAATGCAGATATTTGACATAGCCGTAGTTCCAACTATGCAGGGTATGGAGGCACAGTGACAAATGGATACTTTTGTAGTGCGACTGGAGGGTGAAACATTTTATTGGTACAGCCAGGACTTAGTTACGACTGGTCCAGGGGCAGGAACCGAAGAACTGATGAACGTAGCCATCAGTAAATCCCCCTCTCTTGACACTGATAAACAGCATTTGTTGCATTGCACTCTATATTACTGTAACAGACCAGGACCTGATAAAGAATATGAGCAAGAACTGTTTAGAAACCATGCTAATAGGTTAGTATTACGAAATTTGTACTGGGACACAGAAGGAAACAGTGTAGTAAGCTGTTCATTGCCCCAGGAATTCTTAGCACTTTACAAATCTAATCGATTACCACATGTAAGTTTAACTAAAAATAGAAATTTGAATTGGGCAGACCTAGGAGAAAAAGTCACAAGGTGGGAAAAACAGACAGAGTTAGAAATCTCTGAACAAGGAGTACAAAAGCAGAAATTAAATTGGATAACACAGACACACCCAGCTGTGCACTCACAGGCAAGTGAGGATAGCTGAGTAGCACTCTTACTAGAGGAAGAGGAAAAAGCCTTACAAGACATACCAGAGACTCTCTGGTCAACAGGGAAATCAGATGTAGGACTTATTAGTACAGCAGGACCAGTTACTATCACGCCAAAATCAGCATTTAGACCTCAAAAGAGACAGTATCCCTTGAGAAAGGATGCAGAAATAGGAATCAAACCTATTATAGCAGCCTTACTTAAGGAAGGAGTCTTGATAGAATCTCCTGATTCACCATGTAATACACCCTTATTTCCTGTTAGGAAAGCAAACAGAGAATGGCGTATGGTCCAAGATTTACAAGCTGTAAATGATGCAATTATACCCAGGGCACCTACGGTGCCAGATCCACACACTTTATTGAATGATTTGAAACCTCAACAAAAGTACTTTTCTGTGGTAGATATTAGCAATGCATTTTTCTCAATACCGATACACCCTGACAGCCAATATTGGTTTGCATTTACATTTCAGGGGAAACGGTATACATATACGAGACTACCACAGGGATATTGTGAAAGTCCAACAATATTCGCACAAGAAATGGCAAGTAACCTGGCGGGATTTATCCCACCGAAAGACAGTCAGATTTTACTTTATGTAGACGACATTCTGCTGGCAGCCCCCACCCAGCAAGAATGCAGAGAGGATACCATAGCATTATTACAATTTTTAGCCACTCCAGGACACAAGGTGAACAAAAACAAACTGCAACTTTGGAAACAAACAGGTCAAATACCTGGGATATGTAATATCCAAAGAAGGCAGAATATTAGATGAAGACAGAAAAACAGCAATATTACAAGCACCTAAACCAATTACCAAGAAGGAAATGATGTCCTTGCTGGGTACTACTAACTTTTGTCGGAGTTGGATTCCAAACTATGCCTTGGGATCTGCTCCACTGACTAACTTGGTATTCAAAAAGCCGATGGCAGCACAAGATTTATTACAGTGGACACCAGAAGTAGAATTAGCTTTCTGCAAACTGAAACAACTGATAGCTTCTTCCTTAGTTTTAGGATTACCAAACTATCATAAGCGATTTTTCCAAACTGTAGACTGTAAGCAAGGTTATATGACATCAGTGTTAACACAACAGCATGGGGACAAACAGCGCCCCATAGCTTACTATTCATCACAGCTAGACCCAGTGGTGCGATCCTTGCCCCACTGTGTACAAGCAGTAGTCGCAGCTGCAATGGCAGTCCAGGCTTCAGCCTCAATAGTATTGTTCCACCCTCTCACATTGAGAGTGCCTCATGCAGTCGTGATTATTTTACTACAAGAAAAAGTAGCATATCTTTCTCCTGCTAGACATCTTTCCTGTATGACTATACTGTTGAGCTAACCTCATATGACAATTGAACGATGTACAACTTTGAATCCGTCAACCTTGCTCCCAACCCCTGCAGATGGCAAACCACACTGCTGCCTGCAGGAGATTGAGCAGAAGACACTACCTAGAAAAGATCTCACAGATGTTCCCTTGGATGATGCCGAGGTGACATGCTATGTGGATGGTTCGTGCAGGAGGGGTCCTACAGGACAGAATCTAGTGGGGTATGCAGTAGTTTCTGATACCGAGATTTTATAAGCAAAGTCTTTACCACACAACTTATCTGCACAAGCAGCAGAATTGATTGCTTTGACAAGGACATGTACCTTGGCAAAAGGTAAAAAAGTGAACATTTTTACTGACAGTCAGTATGCTTTTTCTACTGTACATGTTTTTGCACAGCAGTGGAAAAATAGAGGAATGATAACATCTACTGGTAAACCAATTAACCATGCACAATTTATTTTAGACTTGATAGACTCTCTTCAGTTACCTCAGAAAGTAGCTATTTGCAAATGCGTAGCTCATACAAAACAACAAGATAGAATTTCAAGAGGTAATGCGAGGGCTGATACAGCTGCAAAACAAGCAGCTTCAGCTTCAGAAGTATTTCTTTTGAGTGAGGAATTACAACCATCTGAGATTTTAGACTTAGAAATGTTAAAAACAATGCAGACACTTACTACAAATGTAGAAAAACAAAAGTGGATAAAACGAGGAGCAATCCTTGAGAAGGGACTGTACATCTCCAAAGAAAAGAAACCGATTTTACCATCTAACTTGTTCAGATATGCAGCTTTGTTGAGCCATGGGCAGTGACATGTCTCAACAGGGGGGATGGTACAGTTAGTGAATCGAGTGTTTATGACGTATGGATTTACAAACTACACAAAAAATTTTTGTGCAGCATGCCATGTTTGCAACAAGCATCATGCACAAGGGGCACTGAAACTTAAGCAAGGGAATTTCCCTACACCATCGTATCCATTCCATACTATTTGTATGGATTTTATAGAGCTGAACAAATGTGAAAATAAGAAGTACTGCCTTGTCATTATAGATATGTTTTCCAAATGGGTGGAAGCTTTTCCAACTAAAAATCCAGATGCAGCTACTGTTGCAAAAGTCCTCATTAAAGAAATAATTCCTAGATTTGGCATACCAGAAAAGATTTATAGTGACAATGACACACACTTTGTAAATCAAACTATACAACAGCCTAGCCGTTATTTCGGGATTTCTCTGAAAAATCATTGTGTATACCACCCCCAATCTGCAGGATTAGTAGAGAGGCATAATGGGGTTTTGAAAAACAAGCTTAGAAAATTGATTAGTGAGACATAAAAGAACTGGGTGCACTGTTTACCTCTGGCACTGTTGAGCATGAGAACTGTTCCAAATGCAAAAGGGCTAACTCCTTTTGAAGTTCTGTTTGGGAGGGCATATTATACACCTCAATGGAAACCTCTCATGCCTGCAGAACAGGAGGCTGACAGTTCACTTGCAGGGTATATGAGGCGATTTTTGAATAACAAACTTTTGCAGTTAAATTCTGTTTCAGATAAAGAGCGAACCAGACCATCAGAAGCAGCAGTAGCCCCAGGCACATGGGTCTGGGTGAAGGTAGTGAAGAAAAATAACTGGAGTTCTCCAAAGTGGGAAGGGCCGTACCAGGTACTACTGTCGACACCCACTGCAGTCAAGATCATGGAGCGAGCGTCCTGGATTCATTTGACACACTGTAAACTGGTTAAGAACTTTAAACTGGACAAAAACCTTGTTACTGTTGTACAACGAGAAAAAAATGACCAGATATAGAGCAAACAGAGATGCAGAACAACCTCAGAAAACTTGCATAATTATTCTGGTAGCTATACTGATAACATTGATCTTTTTGTTGTGGCCTTTCCTTTTTCCAGCCACAAAAGTTGAACTGATTAAACGTGATGAGCCGACCATAGACTGGCACCCAAACTTTAACACTTATCAGGCAATTACACGTGTGTATGCTGAGACTTTTAATGTTTCGAACTGCTGGATTTGTACAGCCATACCAACAGCATACGGGGGGTTATTAATGACTGCAGTCCCCCTAGGGGTCAATGAGACCTGGGAAAATTTGATTTATGACACCGTAGCTATTAAAGCATATGATAAGGTAGCACTGTATTTGCCTGTGACACAAAAGGGAATTGTATGTTTTTATAAGAATGACACAATTCAAGTGGGTTGGAGCAAGTGCAATGTGACTGTACATTACAAATGTTATACCAAAGCAAACAAAATGGGTACAGCTTGTAATTCAAATTATGACTCATTTCTTGAGTCCATGCATAAGACTATTGAACAAGTGCAACGTAATCCTGTACTTTTAAACAACTATCTGTAAGAGATAGGAAAATGTTTCATGCAGGGCAGCCATTTCATAACAAAGTAACTACTAAGGTAGAGGATTATTATTTTGTGTGTGGTAGAAAAGCATATAAATGGTTACCTGAGAATTGGTCCGGCAGTTGTTTTTTGGGGTACCTGGTTCCGGCCATACGACACACTGCAGTTTTGCCTCAGGGAAATATTCGAAATACCCGAGATGTAGCCAAGAAAGCTGTCAGGAAGCCTGAAAATCCAGTGGGATGGATCAAGGTGGGCTGGAAAGACCATCATAGCATGGGTACCAAGCTGACGCACATGGACTTGAGTGATGCTGTCATATCGTGGGCAGGCATATTACCTGCATATGGCACAGTGAAATTGATTTGGGAGCTGCAAAAACTGTCTAAACTTCTCGAAGTAATGAGTAATGCAACTTTTTCTGCTCTTGAATTGATAACTGATGAACTGAATGCTATGAGAACTGTAGTGCTCCAGAACTGTATGGCTCTTGACTTCACCCTAGTGGCGAGAGGTGGTACGTGCGCTTTAATCAAAGAAGAGTGTTGTGCGTATATACCTGATCATCAACATGAGATAAACGATCACCTTGAGGTGATACAGCAAGTGTCGGCCATGACCAAACCAGGCCCAAACCCTCTGATGGACGTTTTCCAGAATTTTTTTGGGGGGTGGGGTTCCATCCTAATGAACATCCTGATTGCCATTTGTGTGGGATTACTCCTGTTAGGAGCA
>NC_056731.1:1509041399-1509176399 GCF_019279795.1 Protopterus annectens
AGTTTAGAAGAAAATGATCTAAGAGAAGAGCTGCTTGATTTAATAGGGATGGCTAGACATATTAAGATCAATGAAAGAAATATATGGCAGAAGGTCAATAAAACCCAGAAAGTCAGAAGTTTGATAAAACAAATGAACACAGTAATTAGGACTGTCCATAGAGATTCATGCGATATAACAGAAGTAAATAGGCTACATTTCTGTGCAGCCAAATTAATAAGAGATAAAGTCCTACCACAAGAACACAGGGTACTAAGGGAAAGGACAGGGAGAAACTGAATGCCACCATGAAGAATGTGAAAGAGAAAACTATAAATAAAACTATAAATAAATTAAGTCAAGAACTGTCACTGTTAGAAGAGTATAGATGTTCAAATGTACAGGATATGAAATGGGATGAAGTAATGGCCAGTGAGATTGAAATAAAGTTAAGAAAAGCCTTTAAGTAGAAAACCTCAGGCTTAGATGCAGTGCCAAACTTCTGGTTAAAAGTATTAACATCTTTGCACAAAGATTTAGCCATGAGTAAGAACTATTTATATGTGCACCCCGAAGAGACACCAGCCTGACTAACAACAGGAAAAACAATTCTCCTACTTAAGAGTGAACCTGCAAGTGTCCCTAAAACTATAGACAAAAAACTTGCCTTCCACAACATATAAACTATACACTGGAATTAATGCCAACAGAGTTTATAGTCATTTAGAAAAAAACTCAATTATGGCAATAGGACAAAAGGGTAATAAAAGAAAGTCATATGGAACAAAGGATAATTTGTTGTTAAATAAAGTCAAAGGGAAAGAATCTAAGTATGGCATGGATAGACTACAAAAAAGCATTTGACAGTTCCCACATTCACAAATAAAACAGTGCTTAAAATGTATAACACTGATAAACTACATCACAGCAACCATGAAACAGTGGCAAACCACTTTGTAGTTAAGTCATGATAAAGGACAAATTATTATTCCAGGGATAAAAAAATCCAAAGAGGATATTCCAGGGTGACTCCCTGTCACTGCTGCTCTTTTGTCTTGCCCTTAACCCATTAAGCTGTCTGCATAACAGATTAGGTCATGGCTATAACTTGGGCCCCCAAAAGCAAAAAAAGTGTAAAGACTTCTCATCTTCTGTTTGTTGATTTAAAACTGTATAGCTCATCAGATGAGGAACTGAAAACAAAACTGTATGTAGTCAAAAGTTTCTCAGATAATATAAGAATGTCATGTGGTCTTGATAAATATGCAAAAGTAACCTTTAAAGCAGGACAGTTGCAGCACCAGGAAAACATCAGTTTGGGACACAAATGTGATGTGAAAGAACTTGAGCAAGAGGAGGGTGTATAGATATTTGGGAATTGAGGAAGGATCAACAATAAAACATGACCAAATGTGAAAAAACTCAGTAAGGAATATTTTAGAAGACTTAAATTAATCCTGAAAACAATGTTGACATCTAGGAACAAAGGTCAAGCTATAAACCAGTTTGCTCTTCCTGTCCTAACTTGCAGTTTTGGAGTGACTGACTGTCCCCAAAAGGTGTTGGATAGATTAGACAGGAAAACAAGAAGGATCCTTGATACTCATCAATCGATCCATCCATCCTCAACCCTTTTTCCCATTTTGCACATGGGGTCAGGGTGTCACTTTTGCAGTGACAATTATCTCAAGCCAAGGTTTACACTGCCAGGTGGCTAGCCCTGCCATGGTAATTCATTCGCACAACTCACTCACACACACACACACACACACACACACACGCGTACACACACATACACGCACACACACACACACACACACACACACACACACACACACACACACACACACACACACACATACACACACACACACACACACACACACACACACACACACACACACACTCATCTACACCCAATTTAGTGTGTCCAATCCACCTACTACATGTCTTTGGAATTTGGGAGGAAACTGGATCACCTGGAGGAAACCCACATGACCTCAGGGAGGACATGCAGACTCCGCACAGTGGGCACCTCAGCTGTGAATCGAACAGAAGAACCTCTTGCTGTGATGCAACAATGCTAACCAATGCACCCCCATGGCCACCCTCATGCTCATCAAATGATTTATAAAAAATAGTGCATACCAAGATTATATATTCCCTGTTCTGAAGGAGGTAGCCTCCTTGAAATTGATTACATGTATAGATCTGCAATCGTGGTACTGGATACATATCTGCTGACCTCACAAGACCCAAACATAGTGAAAGTTTTGGAACATGAGGAGAATAACTCTAAGATGACTTCCCTTCTTAGTCTAGCAGAAGCATATCAGCATCAAGCAGGAATGGACATAAAACCAGAAGTAGATAAAAATCAGGCAGCAACTGAATGTGCCAAAAAAACAAAGAATATAAGGTGAAAGATCAGATGAGAACGCAAGAAATGTGGAAAATGCATACAGTTGCAAGTATAGAAAACTCCTGGAACAATCTCGTGTTGATCAGGATAGAATGCAGGAATGGTTAAGGAGAGGTGAAAGGATGAAAGGTTAATATTGGCAGCCCAAGACAGTAGACTACGTACACATTGGTTTACAAAGTGCATTCAACATGTGGGAGAAACAGACAAATGTAGGTTTTGTAAAACAGAATTGCAAACAATTGCACACCAAGTTACTGGTTGTGACATACTAATGGCAGAAGGACTGTATACTGAAAGTCATAATAATGTGGCAAGGCTGTTGCACTGGGGATTGTGCAAACATTACAATACTGAAGTAGTTGAAAAAACTGAAAACATGAAACACAAACCATCATAGAAAATGAAGGTCTACATCACATGGGATCACCCATTACCAACAAACCAGGTATACTGGTCCATGAAAAGAAGACAAAAGAAGCATTGATCATTAAAACTGCTACACCCTGTGACTACAGTGTCTTGCATACAGAGAAACATAAAGTCATAAAATATCAGGATTTGCAGGCAGAAATGAGAGTAATGAGGAAGAAAGATACCCAGGAAGTTCCAATGCTAGTATAAGCAACAAGTCTTACAAAAACATAATCTACAATTCTATTTGGATGTATTACCAATACATGTAATACCATATGAGTTGCAGAAGGAGTCATTACTGGGCACATTGTGTGTGCTGCGAAGAGCAGTTCTGGCTAACATCAAAGATGGAAACAATACTAATTTCATGAACTTTAATCATACTTTGACTTAGGAATGGGGTCCATTCCCATCATGGTATAAGAAATCCAAAAGATTTGGAGAAATTAAAAAAATGGATTTACCATCTGTAGTAAGTACACCTGTAGCCATGAAGAAAAGCCAATATGCTTCTATACACTTCTATATACTGCTCTCCAGTGTACTTTCTTCTCTGTACAGCTCATTGCACTTTTTAAAATGTTATGCATATTATATTAATATTATTATGTGTGTGTGTGTGTGTGTGTGTGTGTATATATATATATATATATATATATATATATATATATATATATATATATGTATATATATTATATCATATTATATCATATTATATCATTATTATATTATATTATGATAATGTTATACCTATAGAGCTTTTATCCCTGGACCTCTGTTGAAAATGTGTTTTATGCCCATTAGGAATTTCCCAGTAAGCAAATGCCAAATAAAAAAAAAAATAAAGAAAGAATATGGGAAATAAATGGACAAAAATGTTTGCCAGCTTTATATAAGAACTAGTAAAATCTAGACTGCCAAAGGAATGCTTTTATCCAACCAACTTGACAGGGGCCACGCAATCCTGTGAAACACCTTGACATATATGAGCTGTTATCTACATGTGATAATATTATGGCTCCAAATATGTTACAGATGCTCTTTTTAAAAAAGATTGTTTTTTCAGGAATTGGTCATTTTTAACTGGGTTGTTCAAAACTGTGGATTGGTAGTTACTTAGTTCCTGCAGATTCTCCCAGCATGTTCTGTTAATGTCACAGGCTATGTTAAGATTCTAAGAGCAAGTGGCTTTTGATTTGTGGATGTGCAGCATTTCCATCAGGGCAGGGTCAGAGACAAGTTGCGTCTCAGCAACCTACATGATACAGAATACAGAGACAGGGCTTTCAGTCTATCCATGTAAGTCATGGTTTGGAGAACTCTGCTTTCTTGGTGAGAAACCTCTGCGGCCTCTCCAGCTCCAGCAAGTGTCTGGTGAAGTACATGCAGAAGGGAGCATTGTACTCTATTAATGGTCTGATGAGGGTCAAGTACAGTGGAGTTATAACATCCTTAGACCTGGATGTGATGCCCTTACTTATGAGATTCATAAAAAAAAAAAATGTCCTTACCACTGTGGAAACTTGGTGGTTGAAGTTCAGATTGCTATCTACCTGTGTTCCCAGATCATCCACCACTCGGTTTGAACTTAGAAGGGGTGTTGTCAATATTGTAATAAGCAGGGAATTCCTCTTTGCCAAAGGAGATAATAATGCACTTTTTGCATTTAGTTTTAGACTATGGGTTTGGCGCTGGTCATTTGTCTGTGTTAGCCCCTCCTGTAATATGTTAACATCACTGGGGGTGTCAATACTGTAATAAGCAGGGAATTCCATCAGCGAACTTGATAAGCTAAAGGTTGTCTACTTTAGCCTGGACTTCCAAACAATAAAGGGCCCAAACGCCCAGCACAGATCCTTGTGGTACGCCACTGGTGACAGTTCTACTGGTAGAGGTTGAGTCACCAACTTTGACAGCATGTGTACTGTTGGCAAGCCAATTGGCTACCCACCTAGTGATGTAAGGGGTAATCCCCAGCTGGGAGAGTTTCTTAATGATACTTGAGTGGGGGATTGTGTCAAAAGTCTTGGCTAGGTCAAGACAAGCAGTATGCACTGTCTTATCTTCATCCAGGGCTTTGATGACTTTCTCAAAGAAGACTACTAGGTTTAATAAAAATGATCTACCGTTAATGAAGCCAAACTGGGTTGGGTCTAGAGTTTGAATGTCACTTATGTCTGTGTTGATAAGGTCAATGATGACTCTTTCTATGGCCTTGCAGATGAGGCTGGTTGTTCTTATGGGTCTATAGTTCCCAGGGTCAGTTGATGGCCCCCCTATGTGCAAGGGGATTATTATTTCTATTCTCCACTCTGCTGAAACAAAGCCAGTTCTCAGGCTATGGTTAAAAAATGCCAAGTGGGTCCACTAGGTCCTGTTTTAGATTGCTTAATAAGCAACCTGGCATGTTATCTGGTCCCATTGAGGCCATGTGTTTGGCCTTAGAGAGCACAGATATAACCTGATCTCTAGAGATAGTAGGCAAAGTACTGGTGTCAGGTATGTTTTGGGGTATGGCTGGTGGGGATGGGGGGGGGGTGAAGTTTTCAGCAAAACTGTCAGCTACCATGTTGGCAATTTCCTTGGGTACAGTATGAGTGATACTGTCTACTAGCAGTTTTGCACATTGCTAGGCATTCCCTTTTAGATTTTGAACATAGTTAAACAATGCCTTATTATTATCCTTAGCCAGGGATGCTATTTTAGCTAAGTAATTAGCTTTAGAGGACTTTACAAGCTTTCTGATTTGCTTGTTCAAGCTGCAGAGGGAATTCTTACTCTGCTGAGTAACTTCCCTCTTGTTCTTAGACATCATTTTTTTCCTTTTGTTATATAACCTGTTTATACCTGAGGTTCGCCAGGGTGTCTTGTTTTTTTTTGGGGAGGACCTAGTTTTAATCTGGTCAGGTACAGCTGAGTTTATACTGTCTTTGTTTATACATGCCATTTGTGTACACCTCTGCATGTGAGTCATTGTTGTCTGTGGCTGAGGGGGTATACTTATAACATTTTATACCATCACTTAGTAGGCTGTAGTTTAAATGTCTTTCATTTTTTTTTTTTTTTTGCTCCTGTGGTGGTCACAGGTGCAATAGTTACTTCAAACAAGACTGATTCATGGTCCAACCTTACCAGGGAGGGCATTACACCAGGGGGGAGTGCAGTGACCCCACATGTTGGTGAGTACAATGTCTAGGACATTTGAGCCCCTTGTAGGGGTGCAGACTATATGTTCCAGAGCATTCGTAGTGACAAAGTCCAGGAGCATCTGAGCAAGCATGTTTGTGCTCATGTATGTCACCTAGTCGATGGAAGGATAGTTGAAATCTTCCATGACTAAGGAGTTGTGCTGTACGCGAGTGACTCCAGTAAGTCCAGGTAGGCTGTGTGCTTTTCCTAGTTAATGGTGTGGGACCTATAGCTAGCAATAATGTGGTAGGGTATTTTGCCTATAGTTAATTGGACATGGAGTAGTTTGAGAGAGTCACAATGTCTGAACTGTCTTGAGGTGTATTTGGCTTTAATGAAGATGGATACACCTCCACCTTTGGTTCATTCATACTCATTTTGAGGTCTGAACATGTGGAAGGCACTGTAGCCTTCACAGTTGGGGTGCTCCCTGCAGCCTTGAATCACGTCTCAGTGGCTGCATAGAAATCAGCATCTTCCAAGGTGAGGAGTGCTTCCAGGGAGTACAGTTCCATGTTTAGATTCCTAGCATTAAGCAGCAGAAAATTCAGTTTGTCTCTAATGGATTTTCCAATAACCAAGAAACAAACTAAACTTGAATGAAAATAAGAAAAACCTCCACAAATATGAAGAAAAATACTCTTTAATGAGCACTTTCATCAGTAGATACACTTGACTTCATTAGATTACATAACACATTGATATCATTCACTTCCTTTTAAAAGCCAGGCACCACCACATGACCACAATTAATTTCCTCTACAGGATTCAAATTGTATTGCAACACTGTTTCTCAAGCTGTATTGCCTCTACAGGATTCAGGTTGTATTGCAACACTATGTTTTAAAACTTAACATTGAAATAAATGTGAAACTTGATTAAGAAATAATAATAAAAATTGCAAGACAAAACAAACTACAACAGTGTTTGTTCTTCACACTAACCCATATGTATAAATAAATAACAAACATCAATCCAGCATACTGTTGATACACTATGACAGTACAAAAAGATGTATTATAAACATACATTGATCACATTTTCCCCTTCTTTCCTTATTTGCTGTGCAAGTTAAAACATTACAAAACTATCAAAGATAAAATTCAGCTTTCAGTTTTAAATAACTAGAAAGGGAAATAATATCATTCAACCCAGGGGGGTGTTGGCATTAAATCTTAACTGCCACATACATTCTCTAAATTTGAGAAACAATTATTGTGGACCCCCCTGTTGTTAAGAACAACTTGGTCAAAGGCAATAAATTTAAACCTATGGTCAGGATTTTCCTTGATGTGCAATGCCAATGCATTTTTTCATTGGCTTTTTTAATATCACAATTGTGTTGGTATACATGCACTTTGAAGGCCATTTTAGTCTTGCCTATGTAAAATCCTTCATAGGATTGGCATAAGACTGCATAACTACAAAAGTGCTGTTACAATTCAACATATGGTTCAAATGTATTAGACCTCAAAAATACCAGAACACTGTGTACACTGACCACATTTGGTCATCCGTCCTTTTACATAGGTTTTATAACCCTCTGTGTTTTGTTCAAGTAAATTTTTAAAACAAGCATCTTTTTCATATACAACACATGGCTTTTCCCCCACATTTTTTAGCAATTCTTGATCTCCTCTAAAAATAAACCAATTCTTATTTAATATGTCCTTGATGTCATAAAATAATGGGTTATAAGTTAAAATAAGGGCCTTGCTGAAATCTTGGGTCATGTTTGTATCTTCACTCAAAATGTTAATATTAAGGGTAACAATACCAGATGTATCAGTCCCTAATAATGGAAAAAAGTGTCCACATACCCTTTTTTCCATGACCTCATTAAGAATTGATTCAATAAAATTGTTAGGATTTTTTTGAAAGTCAGGGTGTCCACTCTCAAAGTGTAAGAGGGTATTAGAATACGTGGGTTTTCTGTATATCGTGGTTTTAAAGTTCTGTTCTACTTCCTTTTTGATAATAAATATATCCAAAAAATTGATCTTGTCACTGCTTTGTTCCATAGTGAAATTTAAAAAATATGTACTAGTATTTAAAAATTCAAAAAATATCTGTAATTCATTTTCACTGCCTTCCCAGAATATTAATATATCATCCAATAATCTCCCATAGAATTTATACAGCTTGAATAGCTCTGAAGTGAATACCTGAGTGAGTTCCCACTGGGCCAAATTTATATTGGCAAACAGGGGGCACAGGCCGCCCCCATTGCTATGCCTGTTGTCTGTTTAAATAGCTGGTTCTCAAATATGATGTAATTGTTGTTAAGGACCAATTCCATTAAAGTTCTAAGCATTAATATCCTTTCATGCCTTATAGTTGTGTTACTGCATAAGAAATCATACAATAGGTCAAGGCCCTCTTCATGTAGTATTATGCTAAATAAAGCTTTTATATCAATGATAGCCAAAATTAATTTATTATTATATCATTTTTTCTTGATTTTCTTCAAACAATCCCCTGAATCTTTGAGTATATGTTGGTAATCAAGAAGCGTAGATTTTAAATGAAAATCAAGACATTTGGCTAAAGGTGGTGTTTTCTATGCTTTTGCATCTACAATAGGCCTTGGGGGGGGGGGGGTTCTGATGCTCTTATGTATCTTGGGGATTACAAATATTGTTGGAGTTTTGGAGTACATTTTTGTTAGAAAGCTATGTTCTTCCTGTGTTATCTGATAGTTAAATAATAAATCAGCCAAAGTGACATCAATATTTCTGTTAGCTATATTAAACTCATTTAGAGAGCTTTCCACATAACAGTCTCCATACAGAATCCCCAACATTTTATCTATGTACATTTGTTGGTCCATGACCACCAAAACTCCCTCCTTATCAGGCTTCATAATTCTAATGGATTTATTTGAACAAATACTCTGGAAAAGGTTTGTTTCACACTCTGTTAAATTAAATGTAGTAATTTTAGATTTGTTTAACAACATTCTGATATCATTCATACAAATATTTTCAAATAAATGAATAGTAGGGAGGGGTGGAGGGTTGAATGTACTTGTTCTTGTACAACCCTTAACTGGTTCATAGGTACCATTCTTCTGAAAAAAGCAATTTAAATTTAATTTCCTCGTATATATTTTTAAATCTAAGAGATACTTCTCAACATTAACATTTCTTAATGGTACAAAATGCATGCCCTTTTCAAATAAAGAGGCTCATTCACCAGTAACAGTTTCACTACTGTAATTGTAAATCGTAAAATCATTATGTTTATTAGTCACAACAGTACACACTTCATGTTCAACATCACTATTTTCAGACACTAGAAACGTCTCTGTGTTCTGCCCCCCACCCCCTCCCTGAATAACCATTTCTCTGTCCATATTGGTAACCTGCATTCGTATTGTTCCAGTCCCTGTTGGCATCCTGTTGCCTCTGGTTAGGGATCCTTTCAGATCTTCTGGGGTGTTCTCCTAAAGGGGCATTATCCATTTAAAGTTCATTAGACATAGCTGGATTGTCTTCCAAGCTGTTAATATTCTGCTGCACACCACTTCTTGAATTGTTAGTATCATATATGCCCCTATTTCTAGGAAGATGGAAGACACAACCATTCTCATATTCATTTTTGCCCCTAGCAAGTTTTTTAATTTTGTGTGAGAGGTGAAGTCTGTGTTTGATGCCTGGTTTGTTGTTACATGAGAGAACTGATTCCAATTTCATAGTGTAATTACATTGGTCACATAGGGTATTTGTTTGTTTTAGGAGTAAGTGGTTGTCAGTATACACGAGGCAGTTACTACATTGCCTCAGGATGCCCTTGTCAATCAGGCTGGATAGTGAAAGGATGGGAAACTGCCCACCCATTATAGCAAGTTTTTACTTGTATGTACTATTAGGGAAGGGAGTGGGCTAGTTTGATCACTTTTGTTGTAGGACTAACAGAGGTGCTTGTTCTATTAAAGGCTATGGATGATAAGTGTGGCAACACTGTTCAGTGTGCAATTGAGTTGCCTGTAGGGCAGTAGGGACACTTTGGAGGGTTTCACTGACAGATGTCTAGGGAAAATTGAGTTTCAAGGTGGTTCCATCAATACAGGGCATCACTAACCCCTGTTGCACAGTGCACTGCAATTCGCAAACACAAGGCTTAAATACAGATGAAATTAAAACACTTACTCGACCAATAGGAAATCATACAATGAACCTTCCTTCATCAGTCCCCAGCTCAGATAAGGCTGGATCCATGCTTTTCTGCCACAGAGATGCAGGGGTGCCCTTTTTAATGTAAGATGGCTGGTTTAGTGCTCAAGTGTATCAATAACAAAGCTAGATTCAGCAGGTCTGAATCTAGTCTATGCTATCTAGGTATCACAACAGCGCGATTCAAGTGCAGAGAATGAAGCAGTCACAAACAGTAAAACAGTAAAAGAAAAATAGAAATGATGCAGCGGTTCAATAAAATACTGTTCAAAAGTGCAGAAGAATCACAAAATATACTTTTTTTTTTTTTTTTTACCTTGGATGCCTTTGATTAAGGCAGACACACTCTAAAGCTCTGGCAAAGGATGCCAAACATATAGCAGCTCTGGTTAATTGAGTACAAACCCATGCAAACACAAGGCTTAAATACAGGCAAAATTAAGCACTTTTAAACTATCTACCAACGGTTCCAGAATTTACTACTTTTAGTCCTATTTAACCTCAGAACAGACTACCGTGAAAAACAGATAATTGATACTTTCTATCACACCTTCACAGGTTTCACAACAAAGACTGAAGCCTCCCTATAATTCCTACTCCCCTGCTACAAGAAATGTTTGTCTCCTACGGGATGAATTCACCATCTCTCTTATTGTCAGCAAATGTAAGACCTTCCAGGAGAAAGCTACATAGGATTGCACCAAAACTGAAAGCTTCATTGTTGATATGAAAAAAAAAATAGGTTGTACCAAGTTTAAACTTAGTTGGGGAAGAGGAACAAAAACCTGGGAAGGAAAGGCAATTTGACACACACATACATAAATACATACATGCATACATAGATACATACAGTACATACACACAAAAAAACTTTTTTATTAACTCTGTCAAATGTTTCCATAGACCATTAACCAAGGAATATCTCCAAAATGTATGATTAAATCTGAATTTTCTCTCCACACCCAGAACCCCAGAACATAAAGGTTGAACATGAAAAACAAGCTAGATAATTGTCAGAGGAATCCAGCACTTTAATGACCAGAGGAGCATATTTTTTTCACAGATTGAAGTTTTAGATACATGATTTAATATCTCCACCCCTGCTCCCCAATGAAAAGGTCAGTCTCCTGTGTAACTTCCCTTGTTACTCTTTTGAATTACTGAATTGCTAGGCCTTCACACATCCTTGCAATATTAACTCCCTTGTGACAGATTTCTTCTCTAATGTGCCTTGGTCTACTAAAGCCTGCATGATCTCTATTAGACTGTATCGCATAAATGCACATCTTAAGCTCATATCTTTCCAGTAATGACTAGATGGAAGGAACCCTGGATCTTGAAAGAATTTAAAGGATAGGAACACACATTTTCACTTCTCAAGTTGCAAGATGTCACCGATCTAAATTCTTCCCTCCTGGCTCATTATGGCTGTTTAGCAGAGATTCTTTCACTCATTATCTCAGCATGACCCCCAAATAATGATGTTTAATCTCTACAGCTAAATAAACTTCTCTACCTTGCTCTACCCTGCATGTGTGCTCTATGTGGCCAGTTCATAATCTACAACACTTTGAACTGCTCAGAAAGATTAGCTTTATACCATGTAACATCACAGGGAGAGTCTGTATTCAAAATATGATCAACAGTTACTGCCCATGTTGTAAGCTGTTGATGCTGGGCTGCAAATAACTAAACTACCTCAAAAGCTGTCACTTATATTCACCAGTTTAGAATTCCAAGCACCAAACAAGCCCATGGGTTGTCCAATATCTGACTACATACAATGACTTCTTATCTTATTGCAAAGATACTGAAGAGTAAACGTATCACTCTTTTTTTTTCCAAACATCTTTATTAAATTTTTACATATGACAAAGGCAATCTTACATTTATATAAATGAAAAATATACATGATACCACTTTAGTTGCTGTTTACGTCACAGACACCATTGAAACAAAAGTAGCTGCAAACATTATACATCACTTATAAACCATCCAGTCATTGTCAGTTAAGCATTATATGGCTCATTCAAATCCTGCCTCTTAAAACTTGTTCCTGCTCTGCATATATTGTTCTACAATTCCCATTTTTTCCTATGTAGTTTGCGTCTTCCAGACATGGTGGTGCAACGGTTAGCATTGCCACCTCACAGCAAGAGGTTCTCCGGTTCGATCCTCGGCTGGGGTGCCTTCTGTGTGTAGTCTACATGTCCTCCCTGTGGTCGTGTGGGTTTCCTCCAGGTGCTACGGTTTCATCCCAAAGACATACTGTAGGTGGATTGGATACTCTAAATTGTCCCTAGGCATGAGTGTTTGCAAGTGTGTGCCTTCCGTGGAAGGTTGAGTGCCGGGCTGGCAACTCAACACTGTAAAAACTCCACTGCCAATCATGAGTGGACAGATGATCTGCTGTGGCAACCCCTAACCAAGAAAAAGCCGAAAGAAGAAGAAGTAGAAGAAGTTTGCTCCTTCCCTTTTCTAAAGATCTCAATTCCGGTTGTTTTATCTCTGTTATTATATTCACTACTTCTAGTAAAGTTGGACTAGACTTTGATATCCATTTTCTAGTAATTGCTTTTTTGGCAGCCACCATAATTACACTCAGCAAGGCTTTACTATGTCTACACAATTCCGATTTTGTAACATAACTCAAAAGAATCATCTCCCCAGTCAGTCCAGTCTGTTCATGCAGCATCTCCAACAGAGCAGTCTGCAGGGAATCTCTAAAGTCTGCCAGCTCATTACACTCCCAAAAAATATGTTCCCAGCTACGTCTTTCTTACCCTGTCACACCTCCAACATTTGCTATCCACCTGAGGAAGAATTCTTTGGCGTTTATTTGGGGTATAAAAATACCTATGTAAACACTTCCTGGCAAAGATCCTAAATCTTCTGGACTTTGTTACATATTTGGGAGATATACATATATCCCACATTGTCTCTTTGTGAATTGCTTATCCAATCTCTCTTCCCAAACCTTTCTAAGCTCCTCTGAATGATTCTTAAAATTATCATGTAATATTTTATATGCTTTGGTAATTATTCCTTTTCTAATGGCAGCTTCTGTTCTAGATGCCATTAAAAACAAGAGTAAACATATCACTCTTACTCATATACTTGGCATACAATGGGACTGCTGTGTGCCTAAGCATCTAGAACAAAACTGGGGCCAGAAGCATCTTAATTACCGCTCTCCTATTTAACAAAAAGACACACAGCCTTCTGCATTAATTAGATCAAACAAAAAAAAAAATTCCCAAATAGGCTTTAAATTTAGATCTAACATGATCTGAGGACTAGTACATAGAACAATTTCTAGATATTTGGCCAGCGTCAAGACCCATTGTAAAGCTTATATTCTCCTCCCTTATCTACTGGTTACTTTGTTGAAATATTTCTGATGTTTGTGTGTGTGTGTGTGTGTGTGTGTGTGTGTGTGTGTGTGTGTGTGTGTGTGTGTGTGTGCCTGTGTGCGTTCCTGTGTGTGTGTGTGTGTGTGTGTGTGTGTGTGTGTGTGAGTGTGTGTGCGCGTGTGTGCGCGTGTGTGCGTGTGTGCATGTGTGCGTGTGTGCGTGTGTGTGCGTGTGTGTGCGTGTGTGTGCGTGTGTGTGTGTGTATGTGTGCCTGTGTGTGTGTTAACTATGGTAATTTGTAGGTATTTATAATGATGTACTTATTCTGTGTTCATGTGAGTTGCTGTTTATGATTAGAAGATATTTGCTGTAGTATTTCTTTCATAATGGTGTCTAAAACACTGAGTTGAGTTGTCCCTTCATTCAGTAAGAGTTCTGATTTTGGTAACCATGACAGCTTTTTACCTTTTGAGATTAGAAGCTGGTTGACAAGGTTATCCTTATCATTGGCACTCTGTATAATAGGCTTATTGTGACAGCTTCAGACAATGTTTGTGAAGATGCATGCTATTAGTAAAAGGTATTAAAAAATAGTTGTCCCAGTATGGAACCTTAGTGTACTCTAGCATTGGAAATGTATTTGATTAATATGAAGTTATCTTATACTATGGCTTATATTCTGTACAAATACAGATATCAAACCAATTTTTGACCAATGAACCTCAGGCATTATATATATATATATATATATATATATATATATATATATGAATTAGAAAAGTTCAGAATGGGCTTACTTATATATCCTTTGTCACACTTGGGGTGAGATCTAATTAACTATCTCTATGATAACTGAATATCTATTAATTAATTAATTTATTTATTTATACAATCTGTTAACTGGGGTAGAATGCTAATCCCAGTGGACCATTTCCAGTCTCAGCCCAGGATGTGAACACACATCGAGTGGAAAAAATAAAAATGATTTACACAGTAAAAAACAAAAAAGCACTCTAAAAACAAATGAATAGTTAACTACAACAGAAAAAATGATTTAAAAAGACAGTGAACAGAAACTACCATGTACAATATTTACATCAGTTAGAGTATGTACATGTTAGGAGTTAGAAAAGAGATGCAGTAAAGAAAATTCTAGGCAGTATGTGTTAGAGACTAGGGAGACTAGGTTATGTGACCTGAGGCAGAGCCTTTACTGCATCCAGCTTGTGCTGCAAAATGTTAAGTTGTGCCTGAAAGAAGAGTACTTAGACTGGTCTTTAATATTTGAGAGAAGATCCCTTCAGAGTTTAGGTGCAAGCTAGTGGTTAAAGCAGTGAATTATTGTTTTAGGTGCTTAGCAAGAGAGGCCCTGAGTGGCTATGTGATCTAAGGTTATATGACGGAGGCTGTCTAAGTAAGCTAGAGGAAAGAGAAGGACAGACGTTTTCGTTCAGGAGTCAGAAAAGGTGGGAGCCAAATGTTATTTCCATATCTGTCTATAATGGATTTGAAGTGATTGGATTATAATTCTGCTGTGCCTAAAAATGCTGGGAGACTAATCTGATTATTTATGTTACCTTTTTGTTGTTTAATATTCTGTTAATATTCTTGAAAGTTACTGGCTTGGGTTTGTTTTGAAGATGTAAGAATTAATTTCTATTAGTGCGCTGATTTGCTTGCGACTGACTCCTGTTACTTGCTTCTTTGCAATTTAAAAATAATTGTATGCCTCAGTCTGCTTCTTAGACTTTCCAGGCAGAGACTCTTATATTTCATGTGTTTATTATTTGTGGAATCAGTTCATAATAGTGTTTTTTTTTCATTCTGATCATTCTAGTTGGGTCATATTTGTCAAGAAACTATAAGAGGACATTTTTCAGTATTTGGCAAAGTTTTATCATGATTTTTGTGCAATTGAGGATTTTCTCGTTTATTGCAGATAGTTATTTTGAGATGACATCTATTGATAATATATTACAATTTCTAATAGTTACTGTTGCCAGCTTAGTGATAGGATTTTTCATCCGTAGTGTACAAATAGGGTTATGGTCACTCAGGTTTTATGGTTATATGGCTCCCTGATAAGACACCAACTCATTTGTGATTATCTTTCACAAGTGTGAGCAAAAGTAAGAAAAACAATGCAATGTAAACACCATTCCACAACAGTAAACCACTAATTATGATTTTCATGTAGGAACTATGGCTTCCAGATCCCAGCTAATTATGTATACCAACTCCAGGCTTGCACAGTCATAGGGAAAGCAAAATATGCAATTCACAATCTGACTATAAGCGGAAAAGGCAAGGAATTGGTCAATCGTGATCATACAAATGAATGTCAATTACTATTGTTTTGCAGACAAGCCTGGCTCAGTTGTTAAGAAGCAATATAAATATATCTGTTCTTTGATCAACTTTAATTGAGGTGATTAGTACCTGATAGAAAGCTAGTGACTGTATATTATAGTTAGATATATAATTAGTTTGTGTAGTCCACAATCTGTTGGAAGTACTGTAGTTGAAGTAAGTTATCTGTACAGTTGTTGTTAAATCAATTTAGTGACTTTTAATGGAGTTTTATAGTTTTATTAATACAGATAAGTGCTTTTGTCCAAACAAATGTAGACTTCATCAGATAAAAAAATCAATGAAAAAGAATCACCTTTTAAACTCCCCTCCAAACACATGGTCAAAAACCTGGAAGAATAAACTTAAAGGGACCCAGCCCTAGGGAACCTACCATCACATATAAAAAGTATAATATATATATATATATATATATATATATATATATATATATATATATATATATATATATATATATATATATATATATATATATATATATATATATATATATATATATACAAAGACAACAAATGTCAATTCAAATGCAATTATCTATCATAAAATCTAATTTTTAACAAAGCAGAAATATTAATAAAATCATTAAGTCCTTGAGGAACTGTGGCATTCAAAATTATCTGTCACCAATATCGCCAAGTACAGAGACCCTGTCACTAATCTTAATGTACTGGCATTGACTACACACCCCACATTTTTCAATCTTACCAATTGTCTCAGATACTGAATGTGAAATACCTTCAAAAAAAAATTCTTAAAACTGAACCCACACATATAAACAATTCTAGGGCAGGTACTTTGTTTTTCATATAGGTTACTGTCATAAGAAAATGTTGCCAATTCTTAACTAAAATAGAGGCTATATAACTACTGTCTAAACTAAACCATGTTATCTGATGGAACACCAAGTTCATTAAAATGACCTCCCTCCAGTGTAATTAAGGCTTGCCCATCATGTAAAGTTGTCAAATTAGAATCAAAACGGAATTCACCAGGCCCTAATAGGGGACAATAAAAATTAGACCTTCCCTTGCCCACACCTTCATTCATAACAGATTTTACCAGGGCACCAGGATAACCCCTATTCAAAAACATACTGCACAAGGTATTACAATCATCTACAAATTCATCAAACTTGGATACCATCCTTGCAGCCCTAGCCATTTGGCCTTTCACTACAGCCCATATATGATGAAAAGGATGATTGCTACTAAAGTGTAATAGAGCATTAGAATAGGCAAGTTTCCTATAAACAGTGGAAGAAATAAAATGGGTAACAGGATCCCTCTTCAAGTAACATCCAAATAATCAATGGAATCATATCCAATTGAAAAATTTAACTTCAAAATTGGGGTCGTATTATTAATATATGTAATAAATGAAAAACAAGTTTGACAGGGCCTGTCCAAACCACAAATAAATCATCCAAGTAATGAGTATACGAGTGAATATATAGAAAAAATTCACAACAAAAAAGAAATTTACTCTCCCAAGCAGCCATAATTACATTAGCAAATAATGGCCCACAAGCTGACCCTATGGTAATACACAAAGTTTGTTTAAAGTAATGACTATGGAAATAAATATAATTATTGTCCAAGACCAATTACATGAGTGTAACCAATAAGTTCACTCTATCCTGGGATAACTTCATATTGAATGCCAAGTATTCAGAAAACTACAAAAGACCTGATTCATGTGGAATACAACTAAAATGTTTCTTGATGACAATCGTAATAAAAATAAAATCCAGTGTAGCATCTATCCCTTGGCACCTTGTCAGAAAATCCCAAGAGTCTTTACAAAGATATGGAATATTTGTGACCTGTAACTGGTTGTCGATAAATCTAGCAATACAACTACTTTTTGAATGACCAGCATTAACAATAGGTCTAAAAGATGGGTCAGAAATGTTTTTATGAATTTTAGGCAGGCCTAGAATAGTGGGAACTACCGGATGATCCACAAACATAAATTTATACTCCACTAGCGTAATTTGGCTTGCATGAGCATATCATATAAGCAAGTATTAATCTTATTCTAGGAAATATTAACCTCATTAATAGAGGCCTCAGTATAGAAACCATTATAAAGTATGTTAAAAATACATTGTCCATAGACAAGCTGCTCCATGATAGCACCTCCTTTATCAGGAAGCATAAACCTTAAGCTGATACCCTTAAGACAATTCATTAATTCCCACTGCTTCTTACTCAAATTCATTGTATAATTATGCTGCTTCTTCTTTAAAAGATGTCTGAGATCGAATTCGCACATATGCTCGAATGAATGAAGTAAAGGGTGCAAATCAGGGTTATAAACATTAGGAACCTTAAATCACTGGAAGACAGGCTATTAGAATCAAAATTATATAATAATTTAAAATTCGGTTTCCAAGTAAATAATTTCAGGTTACAAATAAGCCTGATAATATCAGCTCACTACTGGGGACAGATGAATATCCCATACTGAAAAGGTCAGCATGCTCCTCATTAAAAGAAAAACTAGTATAGTTGTAAATATTTTATTATTATTGACATTAAGGAACTTTTCATTTGTATTCCACATGAACCGGGTCTTTTGTAGTTTTTTGAATACTTGGCATTCAGTATGAAGTTATCACAGGATAGAGTGAAGTTATTGATTACACTCATGGAAATGGTCTTGAACAATAATTATATTCATTTCCATGGTCATTATATTAAACAAACTACAGGTATTGCCATTGGTGGGCCATTATTTGCTAATGCAATTATGGCTGCTTGGGAGAGTAAATTTCTATTTTGTTGTGAAATTTTTTCAGTATATTCACTTGTATACTCATTACTTGGATGATTTATTTGTGGTTTGGACGGGCCCTGTTGAACTTGTTTCTTGATTTATTATATATATTAATAATACATCCCCATTTTTGAAGTTTACTTTTTCTGTTGGATACAATTCCATTCATTATTTGAATGTTACCTTGAAAAGGGATTCTGTTACCTGTTTTATTTCTTCCACTGTTTATAGGAAACTTACCCATTCTAATACTCTATTACACTTTAGTAGCAATCAACCTTTGCATCATAAATGGGCTGTAGTAAAAGGCCAAATGGTTAGGGCTGCAAGGATGGTATCCAAGTTTGATGAATTTGTAGATGAGTGTAATACCTTGTGTAGTATGTTTTTTAACAGGTGTTATTCTGTTGCCCTGGTAAAATCTGTTATGAATGAAGTTGTGGGCAAGAGAAGGTCTTGATTTTATCGTCCTCTATTAAGGCCTGGTGAATTTCTTTTTGATTCTAATTTGACAGCTTTACATGATGGGCAAGCCTTAATTATACTGGAGGGAGGTCATTTTAATGATCTTGGTGTTCCATCACATAACATGGTTCATGATTATAGCCATTCATTTACCACCTTTAGTTTGGACAGTAGTTATATAGCCTGTGTTTTGGTTAAGAACTGGCAACTTCTTTCTTATGACAGTAACATATATGAAAAAACTGGGTACCCACCCTAGAATTGTTTATAGGTGTGGGTACAATTTTAAGAATATTTTTGAAGGTATTTCACATTCAGTATCTGAGATGATTGGTAAGATGGAAAAATGTGGGGTGTGTAGTCAATGCAAGTACATTAAGATAAGTGACAGGGTTCTGTACTTGGCAGAGAATTTAAAATTAAAGGCCAATATAATTGACATACTCAGGATGTCATTTATATTGCTTTATGTCAGCAATATCCTGCTTTTTATATTGGCAAAACTGAAACAAAATAAAAACAAAGAATTAATGAACATAATTATGGTATGAGAAAACATAAAAGTGCTAATACTTTATACAGACATCAGCTTAAGTGTAACAATTGTGATTTTGTGTTTTCTATACTAGAAAAAGAATAACTCAATCCGAGAGAGAGTCAATGGTCCATTCTGCTGGAGCAAAGGGAACTTTGATGGCATGTATTTTTGAACTCCACAGTTCCTACAGGACTTAATGATTTTATCAGTATTTCTTCTTTGTTAAAAATGAGATTTTATGATAGATAATTTTATATGAATTGAAATTTGTTGTGTGTGTGTGTGTGTGTGTGTGTATATATATATATATATATATATATATATATATATATATATATATATTACACTTTTTATATGTGATGTTAGTTTCACCAGGGCTGGGTCCCTTTAAATTTATTCTTCCAGGTTTTTGATCGTGTGTTTGGCAGGGAATTTAAAAGATGTTTCTTTTTCATTGATTTTTTTATCTGGTGAAGTCTACATTTGTTTGGACGAAAGTCCTTATCTGTATTAATAAAACCATTTTGCTAGTTTCACCTTTGGTCATTTTTTTCTGGTTTGGTTCTATATTTCTCAATTCCCAGTTTTGTAGCTTTATCGAGTTGAAATTATCACTCTATCAAGCTTACCAACCCCCTGAGGTAAACCACTGGCCTATTTTTCCCCATGAGTGAGAATCTTGTGGCATATGCATTCCATTTGGATAAGGGTTGAGTATACCAGTATTGGAAATTGCCATTTACAAGGAGGATTGGGGTGTTCTTTATAGCCATTTCTCTCTGAGTGTGCTCATTTACATTCAAGGAGTTTATCATGCAACAGATCTATGCAACACATGATACACCTCCTTATGATGTGGTCAATGTATTCACAATCACATGCCTGTCCCATTCTCCCAAAGGCTAATTCTGAAAACCATATGCAAATTAGCAGCAAGGAAAAAGCCAATTAGATAAACGTCAATTACAGCCAATTAAAAGGCTAATATGAAAACCAGTTCTAACACATGCTCCTACCACTACTTTCTTGAAATTACAATAAAAGAGCAATGCCATAGCGAATGTTACTTTTTTTTTTCTTGATCTGATGAAGTTTGTAAGACAAAAGTGTTAATCCAAATAATCCATGTTCATAATCCAAATAAAACTTCTTTAATTAAGTACTGACTCAAGGTGTCTCAATGCATTTTATTTTAAACATTTGAAGGGATTTAATATGAAACCTTTGGAATTTCTGGACAGAAGCTAAAGTTCACTGTCCTTCCTGAGCTACAACCTGCTCTTGAGCTACTCCCATTAGCATTTGTTCTGTTCATCCTGGCTGGGGTCTTTCTACTCCTCCAGGCTGGCATTGTTTTGTTTAGGGTGCTTCTACCATTTGGGACCTTTACTTTATTTTCAGGACTGAGCTTGGAGTTAGACAACCATTCTCAATTACGTGACACAGGGAAAGGACATTAGAAAAATAGTAATACCCAGAGTAGTTTGATTTATTGATGCACTGAAATTTCCACAAAGTGATCATAATACCATTAACTCATTGAAAAGGTCTGGTTTCTTTGTGAGATTTCATGAGTCTAGAATCATAACTTTAATGAAAAGGGAAGTTTAGAAAACTGTCCCAGTAATTTGTCTTTAAAGGGGAGCAGACCTATTAAATTTGTCAACCTTATGAATAAGAGCCCTAGCTGTAGTGACCCATAATTATTATTCTGATTTGTCTTATGTGATAAAACATAAAAAGTTTTACCATTTGGGAAATAGTGTAAATAATAGACTTCAAAGCTTTAGTCCTCCTTTAGTTTTGAAATCTGAGAGGTTGCTGAAACTCTGCCTGGGATCATGATTATTCCACATACATTCTGAGATTACTTTATTAGCTAATTTTAAAAGTCCGGTTGTATACTAGAAATAAAATTGTTACAAAAAATAAGAAAAACCTAGGACTTATTGATCTGTGCCAGGGAGAGTACGGTAGTGTATGTGCAACATATGACAGCATAGCTAACTGAAGTTTTGCAAATAATTTTATGTCATTTGACTATCACACTGATTTGTACAGATGCTTGTGTTAAAAATGTATTTGTAAAGTTGCTTGTGTTATAAATACATCAACAGTGGATCCTGCTGGACAGAAAAAAGATATACCACGTATGCCAGACAGTATTATTATTATTATTATTATTATTATTATTATAACTGATTAAATGTATATGCTTAACAGATAATTCTGCAAGGTAAGAGGCTAATCTCAGTCCAGCTAATTTTGAAAAATATGTTGAAAATTAAATGGGTTGGTTTAGGCCATAAAGATTTTATCTTACAGGTCTGATTGCAGCCAGAGACAAAAAATGTCTGGGAAAATCAGGACTAGGAATATTACTGTATTGTTCTTAGGGGTGAACTAATTGCTACCCTGGAAGGGAGGAAGTTTTTAAAATGTTTTTATAGCTTTCAGATGCTGCAACAGATGTTAGCAAAGCTCTGGGTGCGTATTGTACTAGAGTGAGGTGACCAGATGTGATGTCATTCTATAACCAGCGCTGAAATGATTATTTAGATATTATTGAGAGATATGTCAGAACTCTTACAGCAGCACTTTGTTTTTCGGTACCTGGCTGGAAAGATCTCTCATAGATATATCACACACCCACACACCTCATCTTACCTTGCTGAAGTAAGCAATACAACACCTCATCTTACCTTGCTGTAGTAAGCAACTCAGCACTCATCATCTTGCCTTGCTGGAGTAAGTAACTTAGCTAGGGAACAGTAATTCTATTAGTCAGTCAGGAAAATATAGTGAGATTAGTTAAGTATTGTTTTTCAGCATCTGGTTAAGTCTTTCCAACTGTGTTATTTTTTATATACCCTGTGACTGAAACTCTGGTGTTTATTGTTGCTAGATATTCAGTATTCTCATGTTTTCTATTTTATTTATTATTAAATATCTCTATATCTTTCATTGTGGCTTGTCTTTCAGAGAATACTTTTAACATAGTAAGAGTACTTATGCTTATTTTATTGACACTGTGGTTGTTCCTTGCTGCATTGGTCAAACTCTACCATTTGTATTAGTATTAATTTTGCTCAGTATAATTGGGTACCGTTGTAAGAGCCTTAAAGTAGCTGACTGGTGGCAGTGTAATTACCTTATAGTCTGGGCAGAGGGTACACTGCTGCCAAATCTGTGTGTGTGTGTGTGTGTGTGTGTGTGTGTGTGTGTGTGTGTGTGTGTGTGTGTGTGTGTGTGTGTGTGTGTGTGTGTGTGTGTGTGTGTGTGTGTATGTCTGTGAAATATCCAAGTGCGTGTGTGTCAGCTACTTAGAACAGGGATGCAGAGCTCCAAAGTGGTCAATGTGGAGTCTTGTATGGGGCCTAGACAGAGACAGAGAGTCCAGCCCCAGGTCTGGAGTGTGCTTCCTGTGTGCTCTTAAGGGAAATTGTGCTTGGTGCAGACAGCTGCATCTGAAAATACTGTGTATATCCATTTCTTCTCCCAGTGGCCATCCCTCACTGGCGTCAGTGGTGAGGACTGAGTTTCCTTGATTACTTGCCTGGAGTAGGGACCATCACTTCAGGAAAAGCATATTTTCCAAATCTTCAAAGAGAACAGGTACATAGACTCACTGAAAGGATTTGCTTGAATTGAATGAAAATGCTGCTTATGTATTGTTTCTACTGGTATTATTACCTATAAATAATTTAAGCATTATTTTATTATCTTATGGTTGTCTTGATTCCATAAGAGTTACTGGATTTTAAAATTACTTTATTGGCTGCCAAGATGGAGTTCTTAGCAAATATATCTGTGCAAAGTTTAATATTTAAATTTATGAAAGAAACAGAGTTATAGTTCTTAATATGTAAGCGATCTGAATTCAGTTTGAGAATTAGATTAATTTAATTATCTAGCTATTATACCATGTGTCTTAATGTATAAGTATAATGTGAGCAGTTGGAGAGCTAATTGTTATTTGAGTTTATTTTTTATAAAAGGAAGCACCAAAAGCCACCAGGTCTCTGAACCTTCCATGACCTAAGGATGAAGTTGCATCTATAAAATTCCTGAAGTGTAAAATTGTTATTTACAGTAATTAGGTAGCCATTTCCTATAAGCTCATTCTTTAAAGTTTTCCAAGAAGCCTGTTTTAACATTTGAATCAATATGCACGTTAGTAGAAGGATGTATGCTATTAAAGACTGAGAACAGATTGTGGATATGTGAGTAAATTCACAACATTCTCATCATTCACTACTGGAGAAATATTTTAATTTGAGGATAGTAAATAATTTTAATAGGATGCCATGGCCTAACATCACTTTGTGCTTTGGTATTTGTTTAGTTGAATCATTAGATATGTGTAGATCGTCAAGCTGCCATTAAGGAATGAAATTTATATAAATCAATGCAAAATCTGAGTTTTTGTAGGTGAAAAAAATGATTTCTAATAGTACACTTTTGTCTCTGTCATACTTTTTCAAGTATGTTGTCATACTTAAAAGAGTACCCCTTACTGTCATTTTGAATTCTGCTTATTTAATATCAAGTACAATATTTTTGTCAAAGTTATCTACTGAAGTTAAAGAAACTATCTAGTTAGCTATCTAGTTGATACCTTCCTATCCATTGGGAAATAGAAAGATCCTTCAGTTAGAGGTGAGCATTATTGTAGGGATGAAGAAAATGTTAATATGAATCAAATAATGGTTAGAAGTTCTTGGTTCTCAGTGATACTTCAGATAACATGTATGAAAGGATTTAGAGATATATATCCTTGACCATGATCTGTATGATGTAGAGATGAAGGAAAAAAACCTTTCCTGTGGATGTGTGGCACAACATGGATCAGAAAGGCCATAAGCATTTACGAAGTTCCATAATCGCATCCTATTTTATTTTATAATGTTTGTGACCTCTGTTTATCTAAGGATGAGCCCAGTGAAGTTATAATCTCCCCAAATAATGTCATGACTGTTTAAGCTGTATAGATTTTAAATGAAGCATTGACACAGGCTAATACCTTGGGTTTCTGGTAGTCTTCTTTTATTTTAATTGCAGTTATATGCTAACTTAAATGTCTGCACAATTTATTTTTTGTTTCATGTGTTTATAAAGACAGTATCTATCAAAACAGCATCCAAACATGTGTGTACTTACTATGTACACTAGGTATGTGCACCATGTTCAGATGCATCAGTACAGTTTTGTATTTAATAAAACTATTTATCCATTTGAGAATTCTTAAGTGTAGATTTCAGATTTCATACTGTTTCTTTGCATGATTTTCTCTTAGGGTAATTATATCATTTAATGCAGGTGGCTCAATGAGTTACTATTTATGAATTCAGAGCCTAATCTTCCAAACCAAAAAAGGTGAGAGGATGAAAACGTAAAGAATGAGAGTAGAAAAGAACATGTTGCAAGAAAAGTTCTAAAGCATTGAACAAAATTGCAGAACTAAGCACAAGGTGCTGAACTTGCATAAATTAACAACAAAGGCAATGGCAGAAAAGTTACAAAACATTCTAAAACTAATACAAATATAACCCATACAAAACTTCTGAGCCTTCAGAAACTAATTGTGAAAGTATTCCTTACCAGCAATCTGCACTGAAAATGCCTGAAGACAGATGCTAACTTCACACATATCTCAGATAAACTAATAGGAGACTGGTAATGATGCAAAATTAAAACAAACGTATAATGCCTTTTTAGCAGCAAAAATCTTACTAAAATCTCAAATGCTCGTCAGAAACTTTCACCAAAGTCACAGAAGAAATGGTCAAACATTCTCAAAGTAATTAAGTAATAATAAACCTACTTGATGAATATGCAGGTGATAGTTTTATGACCAGCAGAACAGTATGATGGCTCCAGTGGAACTTTCTAACAATGGACTGATGGCCCCCTCACATTCCTACTCCATAAAAATAATGTGCATGTTTTTGCTTCTCATGACACTAGTAAGCAGCATGGCATATGCTGTCAACCCAAGACTAGCATCTCCAGTGACAATTCATTTATAGTGAAACATTTTGTGTCTTTCCAAAGTGAGGCATTTCTCCTTAGCTTATCAAGTGATGTAAAGGACATAGTGGATTAGTCCTGTGACATTGTAGCTAGGAGACAAGCATGGAGTTCCCAAGTAATGCTGTAGCAAGGGACCTAGCTTCTTGCTCTTAATAGTGCAATGAAAGCTTAGGCAAGGACTTGCTTAAAAATAGAACTGAAGAATCCTTTTAGTTCATATAATGGCACAGAGAAGTCTACTGAAAGACTTCCAAGCAGAGTAGTGAAAGTGTTTGACTGTATTACCATACAACATAATAAAACAGAGCTTAGATATGAGATGTGATGGATTTAATACCCAATGATTTCCAGTGGTTTCTTAAATTATCTTCACTAAATGAATGCGGCAAAATGTAATATGTATCTAGGTTTAATCTTAATATCAGACACTTGTCATTTTTATCTGACACTGATTCACTTCAGTTAGAATTCAGGTATCTGTAAACATCTGACAAGATTGTTTTAAGTAACACCAGAAGACCTCTGGCCTGTCAATGTCATTGTCAATAGAATCACGGACGGTACGAGATCTAATTTCAGTAAAATTCCATGGTTTGTAAATGTCTTCAATAGCTTAACATTACTCAGAAATACTTGTAAACCTGAAGAGATTGCAAACATACTATAGGAGTTGCCAAAGAAATCACAGGAAATACAAACAGCATTGCACTGCCTAAATAACACATCTGCTCTCTGGTGTTCAGAAATGTATTTTTTTAATTATAATAGTAAGCGCTTGTATTCTAGAGCAATATGTAACTCAGAAAATTGAGAAAACCGTACAGCACTGTACATATCTAGGAGCAGACACACTAAAAAAATAAATAAATCTTTGTAGCACACAGACATCCTGAATACTGCACATTCTAAGGATGGGCTTGACATGCAATGAGGTTGCCATAGAGACAGAAAATGGTCAGGTCTTGCATGTTTTATATTGAAAGTGTGAAGCTCAGAACACCCTGATGAATCAACTAGACTACATTACAAGCAGAGTTCTAAAGAGCTGGGAATTGTAACGCAAGCTGGCCACATGCTGGGTCACACCAAGCACTGAACAAAACATCAGAATATACTGTGGCAGACCAAAAAGAGAGTGTATGTGTGAAAATGATTAACAGTAGGTCAGTAATTTTTTCCACTAACTGCAGACATGGTGACATAGGGCTTACTTTACTAATACTCATATTACAAAACAAGCAAATAGAAATATTCATCTTCTACTGCTGTTTCTATAGATAGGATGTTTGGGATTGCATCTTTCTCACCTCCGCTATAGCTACATTAAAATCAAGCAATAATAAAATACTAATCAAAACTCAACATTAGTTAGAAAACTGTGCAGAAAAAAACATGTTCAGAAGCTTAATACTTTCATACATATGCAAACACACACACACACACACACACACACACACACACACACACACACACACACACACACACACACACATACACACACACACAAGAATGTACAGAAGTACACTCACATGCAAAAAAAAATGAAGGAGGGAAAACAAGCAAAAAGAAGATCTAGCATAGTTCAGATTGATGCCTGGTTAATATTTTCAGAAATAACAAGATGAAAGATGACTATTAGCTCTTTTTACCGGTTTTCAAGGATGTCTTTGTGCTTACTAAATTAATGCAACTAGTACTAAGATATCAGTATTTTTCACTGTTGTGAGAAGCATGACAGAATCTGCTTTCACATGGCTGAAGAGAATGGAAAAGCACCTCAGGAAGAAATTTCTTTTTGCCAAGAAAAGGGAAAGCATTCTCAGGCTATCAGGTTAGCCTACAGAGTCTCACAGATTTCCACTGAGTAATGAGTGACATGGCAGGGAGAATAACTCTAAACACCTTGTTTTTATTAATAAATAGTTGCTCTGCAATGCTAAGAACCAATTCACAGATGTCCAAATTCCCCAAAGGGCAACATCTCAAAAACTGAGAGTGACTGGTAATCACTCCACTATGCCACTGGAAAAAACATGCAGTTGAGTAGCTACCATCTATGCAGCAGTGCAAGTAACAACCAAGAGGAATACACATAGACAGTAACTCCCATCCCAGGACACACAGACACAGGCATGTGCTCACTTACATGCGTGCGCACACACACACACACACACACACACACACACACACACACACACACACACACACACACACACACACACACAAACACACACACACACACACACACACACACACACACACACACACACACACACACACACTCACGTGCACGCACACACACACACAATGCACACACTCACATACATGCATATACTTCCATACAGGCACAGCACTAATTCCTTCCATCAGCAGTCTGTGCAGAGATAAGTGGGTCCAATTTACCCTGCAAAGATTCCTATAACTGACACAGGCACGTGCATGCTTATATGCACACATACACACAGACACACACACACACACACACACACACACACACACACACACACACACACACACACACACACACACACACATGCACACGCACATATACACACAAACAGGTACACACGCACATACGTGCATATATTCCCATACAGACACAGCACTAATTATTTCCAGAAACAATCTGTGCAGAGAGAAGTGGGTCCAATTCTCCCTCCAAAGATTCCTATAACTGAAAGAGATAGTGCACCACGTGGTGAACACTTGGCTCCTTCCTCCTCAATCTTGAACTATACAGGCACTGTAAAAGGATCACACCAGAATTGTAATTTACACAGACCCTTTCCATGGTATACTACATTTGAGGGTAGAGCTCTGACATCACTACCTAATGTAGACAGTTCTGAATTTTAGCAGCAAGCAGGGTTCTATGAACCAGAAGATTCTTGCAAAGTATGTAGGGCAACTGGGACCCATCTTGCATACTTTAAATTGTTACCAGAAATTATATAAATTATGTGTTTCACAAAAAAAAAAAAAAAGACAATCCCGAGGATTCAGTAGCAATCATGGAGGCTTCATGGAATGGATGCTGCTCATCGAGCTTAAATGAATGCAAGTATGTTTTCATGACCGGTAACATTGTTGGTGGCTATGAAAATGTGTTGAGCAGCATGAGAGCAAACAGTAAACAAACAGGCATGCCTATGGGCATACCTGTTATGTGTGCTCACATGGACAATGACAAAACTAACGTAGGGGAACTATAATGAAAGCAGTAATAGGAAAGGAAAGTGTACTGAGGACAATGTGCACAAAAGTCAAAGACATGACTACAGAAATATGTAAGGGGGAGGGTAAACAGCAAGGCCAACTACAGAGTTACCAGGCAGGGAAAGTGTACTGAGGACAATGTACACAGAGATCAAAGATATAAGAACAGAAATAAGTAAGACATGAGGGTAAATGTTTAAATTGTACTAAGATAATTCATTTATATGTGCTTAAGTCTCAAAAACAGTTTTGCAATATAAAATTATGCAATATGTATATCATAATAATTAAGGGCGGTTACAGTTCCTAAGCAAATATAGGAAAAGAAAAACAGACATGATAGCATAGGATGTGAAAGTTACACAAAGTAGCATTAAAACAGAGGGGCGTAAATGAGATATGAGTGTGAGTAACATGCTGAGATGAGATGACAGAAGGATAGTAGATACATCAGCGGATATTTGCATAGCCTGCATTTTGTCAGTATAATGTGTTGGAAATTAGAATGGCTCATAAACCACAATCTCTTTTGGCAAGATTCTAACCCGTGCCATCAATGTTACCACTTAGCTGTGTATTAACTGTTAACACCACAGAAATAGGTGTAACACATGTATGAGGGAATTATGCATGTTCATATTCTTATGGATATGGATCCCATGTGTAGATGTGTGTGGTCTTACAAATGTGGGAGCAAAATGTGTCATACATAATACCCTTGCCTAAGGCACTCTTGCCTGACACAGTTATCAGGCCAACAGATAATAACGGATGCAAATACCACACTATGATGCAATTTATTCCACAGAAATATGTATTGTTTGCATCTGCCACAGGAGATAGCTATGGATATTGTCACAAACAACTGAACTTAATGTATAAATTAAGAAAGGGCCCCTGATAATGAATGTCATATCAGCAAGTCAGACTGAAGGCAATTAATTGGCTATGCTCATATGCACACAATTGTGATCAGTCCTATATCAGTGGTCCTTGTTCAAGGAAGGTTTATTTGCATTTTTGTAAACATGCCTCCCAAGAACTGAAGCACACTCATGTACAATGCACTACTCAATGCACATGCCACAGCAACACTCTTACCATGACATTGGCAGAATAAATGTCTAATGCCATGAAATCCAAACATATGTTCACATGTGTTTGTGCAACATATCAAGGGATAATACTGATGTGATGAAATGGTTGCTGTATGATATCAGTACATTTACCTAAAATGATTCCCTATGCTAGAACTGAACATCAAGCTATCTAACTCCTCCAGTTAACAATAGGGGTATGAACCACATACTCAATAGTTGAACTGTCATCACAGCTTTTGAACTCCATCTATGTGAAGTCATTACATCAGATGTACTATATTTGCCGATAATTTTATCTGATAAAATGCATAGGAGAGGCATCTTCCACTCTATATAGCCACATTAGAAATGGGGTGAATCTCAATCCTGCTCAACAGTTAAGAACACAAATGCTTACAGTCCCTGAATGCTGGGTTTGAACACAAGTGCTGAGAAAATCAATACAATAGTATAATTAATGTCCGTGCCACAGATAAGTGCATCACCAATTGTGATACGTTTGGGTGTGTGAAAGCATTACATCATGTTAATGAATCAAGGAATATGTGTCCCTGTGATTACTGTGACATAATCTTGCTGTATGTCAGACAACATTGTCTAATGCTAGGCATACCCAAACACACCTGCGGCATCCTGCTGTTGTCACTGTTATGACAGAAGAACAATTATGTACAATGTGGGTAAAATCCTGTATTGGAAAACATGCCTTTGCTGCACAACATCATATATAAAGTTGTGTTGTTTTCTCAGTCCTGAGAAGATGTCTTACTACAACTGATATGGAAGGAAAAGCTAATCAAATGACAGCATCAGTCTTCAATACAGTGTTTCAAAATGAAAGTTAAAATAAACTATTGTAAAAGGAAGCAGCATCTACACATGAACATAGCACATGTGGGAGATGTGGGTGATAACACTGTTAAGGACATGTACACTGACTGTAAGCAGCAATGTCAGGATTTGAACTATATATCTAACATCACAAGCTACAGAAGATTTGCTGAAACACAAGTGCCATTTGGGATTTATTTTACTGTAGTGACACTGCACATTTCAATGGATGACATCACCATTGTGCATTACATTGGTGTTTCCGCTAAAATGTGTTCGCAGAGCACAAACACACTGTATAAATGTGCATCATATATGTATTTCCAGGCTATTCTTTATAGTAGAAGGAAGAAACACTCACTCACAGAAGATAGTCCTGTATTAGATCTGCATACCTATCTACTGACACAATTTACATGCAAGTGTATCATGCACACACATACACCACAGAAAAAGTCTGACTTCATGTCAGCCATTTGCATTTACACACACACACATACACACACACACACACACACACACACACACACACACACACACACACACACACACACACACACGCACAGCCATGGGATTCTCACTTCTGTATTTGAATTCCATACCTATTTAATTACACAATCTACACAAAAGTGTATTACACTCATGCACCACGGAAGAACTGACTTCATATGAGCCAGACTGCATCTTTGAAGGAATGACATCAACTGTGTTTTGAAAAGGAGATGTGTATGCAAAACTTGCCGCTACAGTCATGTAAGATTGCAAATTTTGCCAGTACAAGAATGTATAAGACACTCCTGCATCCATTTAAATTCACACCAACACACATGCAAAAATGAGGTTCTTGCTGCTATATTCAAGCTCCATACCTATCTATTCACACAGTCTACATACAAGTGTATTACACACAAGTGTCACAGGAGAGTTCTTACTTTAGAAGTGTGAGAGTGCCTTTTTGAAAGGATTATCTCATCAGTGTGTTGCATGCAGTATTTGTTGTGGACAGAGGGAAAAGGGGAGGTAGGATTCATCTGACTATGCAAATGTTTCTCCAGAGTGGGAGTCAAACAAGCACAGATGTTAAATTAATCCAATAGTGATTCTATAGCCTCACCATCATGTGCACATGATTTGACTGCTGTGAGATTAGAACCCCGTACCTATCTAATTACAAAAACTAAAAGACACACTACTTAATGCAAGCACCACCAAAACAATCTGACTTAAATACTGTGAGAGTGCACTTTATAAATGATGACATCATTGCCATGTTACAGAGAAGGCTCTGTTTGATGTGGACTCACCCTCCAGTGTAAAAGTTTTTCCAGATTCCTAGTTGAGTGAGGCCAGCAAAACGCATGTACCTGACTCTATACACAACCTTCTTATACACACACACATTGACTGCTGTAAGATTAGAACCACCTACATAGTTAGTTCCACAATCTAGAGGACCAAGCACTTAACACAAGTGCCACCAAAGAAGTCTGACTTCTAATGTGTGAGAGTGCAGTGTACATAGGATTAGGTTCTCATTCTGTGCCAGGTAAGATATTGTGCTGTTGATGCTTTTGAATGAAGCCATATTTGTTGATATGAAGGAGTAAGTGTAATCTTCTGATCAATGATCAATACATACTACTGACTTAGGTCAACTATACTGTCATTAATGTTTATTGAAGAGCTGAGACTGGCATGTACCTGCTTTACATAATGGTCTGTAGAAAAGACACTCACTTCTGAAACACAAGATGGACAATGAATCACTGATGTATCATCAGGTTATGATGATGGTATGTATGCTTCTGATATTAGCAATATTCTATGCTCATGCATGGGCAACGTGCACTGTGAGTACAAAACAATCCTTAATGTTACACTTCAGCACGGGTAAGTAATGATGAAGTATATTAGCGAATATGTGATTCTAATTTGAGATGTTGAAACTGAATGTGAGATTAAATGTACAACAGATCTGGTTTATGTTAATGTTTAATGTGTCATGATTTCAACATTTGTCATGGCAGCACTTGTTCAGTGCCTTGCAGATATACACTTTGCATGTTGTACTCTAACTTTGGCATGTTAGGGCAAAGGTTTTATTCAAAAATGAATTGTTGTGAATGCCTTCCCTATTTGTATGATGATAGGTCACAAGCAAACAGGGTTCATTACTGAAGGAAAAAAGTGAAAACTTTAATTTGATCAGCCTTCTTTGGCACAAGCAGGCTTAGTGGCAATGGGTGGGCATCTGCACTCTGGACAGCACTGCGTGGAAAAAATCCACTTGTTGCCTAGCTTTCTCTGTGGCACAAGCTGCACGTACAGCAAACTAAATGGAAAAGCTCAAGTCCTATGTGCAGATAATTTTACAAATGTGCCAGAATGTGACTATTATAAGAATGTTATTATTATAAGTAATTTTGACTATGACTGTAACACTAAGTAGGATGACTATCCTAAATATTTTAATTGCCCAAACTGTCAGTTATGCCTAGCAAAATAAACTTCTATACCTACTGTAAATCAGCAATGCTTCAAGGGAAATCACAAGTTAACTAGGTGTATAATTTGTTAAACATAACAAAGATGATATGTATTTGAAAATATTATTATGACTCAGCACATATCCTAACTATGTGTGTAGGGCGGGTCTATATCATATGATCGACATTTGAAAATGTTGAAGCACCTTTACTTGACACAAAAATGTTGAAAGCTAAGTTTGTCGAACAGCCAAATCATGCTGTGCCCCCCACACCCCCCTTAATAAATATTATAACTATAAATATAGTGCTACAGTTGGGGAAAGGGGAGGTATGACAGAACAGACAACCGATTCTTTCCCTCTGAATGAAATCAGTGATTTGGCCATTTGACAAACTTAGCGTTCGACATTTTCATGTTGAGTAAAGGTGCTTCAGCATTTTCAAATGTCGATCATATGATATAGACCCTGTAGAGAAGGATGTCTGGTGAAATGTGGCCATTATGCATCCTCACAGTAAGGGCAGTAGCCAAATGATATAAGATGAACATTTCATACATTAGCCTTCGAAATACGTTAGCATATAATGTGATGAGCCAGAAGAGGTGATGAGTGACACAGAGATGGAGATACACATAGGAGTTTGTGTTATGGCACATTTATAAACATATTCATGGCGTATTTGTATTAGGTGTTTTCTCATTCAGAATGTGTCCTACTCTGTATCATGACGAGATTAGTATAGCGATAGACAAGGTGGAGTAGTGACAATAACCAATACATCCATCTACATCTGGTTGAAGAAAGTGTAGAAAATTGGAAATATGATCATGACATAAGGATGGTGGCTTGTTGATAACAGATGTAGCACACACACAAGTAATAATAATATGGAGAAAAATTATATTACTGTATAACATATGTCAGGATTTTAACCTTTGGCAGTAGAAATAAAGCTTTACAAACGGGTTGATTACCTCATCTCAAAGCTCATGCTACACCAGCTTGAGTCATACATTATAATAGACACTCACAACATGTTCAATAAAGGCATTGGGTAGGCAGTAGTATTCATTACAATTAAATTAATTGTAACCTGCATTACTCTTTACATGATATCCATCAGCCTGATACATATAAAAAAGTAACTGTACCACAGTTTATTATCTTAAGTCTATTTTGGTATAACACAGCGGATGTATTGCTATTTGCAGTACGCTAACCGTGCCAATCCAGTCTAAGGCAAAAATCATCATATTTTGCAATAACACATGAATTATCATCTAACATCACATAGTGCACATGTTTATTGCCAGACCTCATGCAAATGGTGAGGACTCCAAATTATAAAACAGAAGGGAGGTAGACAGATACATAGCAAGCATATACACATGAAAGAGACTTATAAAAACAGGCAGTACGAGTTTCACCTACCCTTGACAAGATGCAAAATTAAGGTTAAAGAGTTGATCATGATCTTAACACAACAGCAAAGGAAATCCCACAACACTTGTGTAAAAGTCACACAATTGAAGGCACTGTGATAGCCTATTTAGGCACTGAAAGATGTAGGTATTAGCCTTCAGCAAAGTAATGACAGTATGAAAATGCAGTAAGATGACATTTACATCCATAAACATAATGAATAACCAAATGTACAAAGAGCGAGAGAGAAGGGGTGAAGATAGAGAGAGATGAACTGAAACACATGAACGTTTGGTTTTATTGGTCATTAATGCATATCTTCATGGTGGGTCCTCATTATTAATCTGTAGTGCTGTATATCATTAAATGGAGGCTACGGTGATTAAGAAGGTGTGTGAGAGGAAAAACATGATTAAGATATGAGTAGAATAAGGGTGGTTTAATGATTCTTCCTTATGGACATGGATGTCTTTGCAATTTTTTTTTTTGCCACAGTATTCAAAATCTGTTCATGAAAGGTCACACGGTCATAACTGGAAAACATTAAGATGTGAGCCATTAAACATATCACAGAAGTATAACATCACAGTAAGAAATAACATGACATACATCTGGAGTTGAACACTTGATGCTATGGCCAAAAAGCAGTCTTCAAAGACAAGTGATTTATGTCAACACTTCATGGAGGAAGTTGCACTTTACCACATCTTGTAGTCAAATAATTGTTACTGTAACTGTTGCAAACCATTGCCTTTATTCTGCCTTTATTCCGTATTCTGAGGGCATATTTAAGCACCTTGGCTCGAGGGTAACCAGAGTTCTGCAGGTGATAGCAGCAACTGACCAGGTTTTGCCATAGGATATGAACAGCCATTCGCCATCACTCATCATTGGTGCATGATGCCAAACTTTGTGCAAATGTCCAGAACAAAAAGCAAAGGATTTTTTTGTGGGCTATATCTGTCCATGTGTGTTGTGTGTGATTCTATTTTTTCACCACATTAAACATGTGAAAAAAGGGGTTGATAGAAAAGTGGAGAACATGGGGGGGCAAGTAGACAGGAGGACACAGGGGAAGGAATAGAGGAATTTGCAGGAAGGAAGTGGAAGAGAACTACAACAATGCACTTCTTCACAACATAAATGTAGATGTGTAGACAGAATTTGCTGAATTTGGACAGTTACCACACCAGGGGTAGGTGACAACAACAGAATAATGTTGTGTGGCCAATTGTACCAAATCAAGTGTGTCAGGAAGACACACAGGTGAAGTGGAGAGCTATGTATGGATATTTTATTTATTTATTTATTGATTTTGCGAGACAGGTGCCTTTTTTTTTTTTTACTTTCAAAAAGAGAGGAGTGTTTGGGAAGGACTTAGGAATGTGAGGGTCTGGTAGGTAGGGTAGGTGAGGAACCAGGCTTAGGACATACAGGACAGACAGGCATTGTGTTGGGCACAAAAGGTTGGGGGACACCATGATTGGGGATAGGTAGGGGACATTGGAGTTGTACCCACCTCAAGCCTTAGAAAAGTGAAAATCTAGTCCTCAGTTTCAGAATTGTCATCACTGTCTCCTACCTCAGTTTCCTGTGTCAGTGGCATTACCTTTGCAATACGATGAAGCACATTTGCTACATGGCCAATTTGGGCACTGAGGCCCCTTTCCCTGATACCCTCCACCAGCTCTGTCATCTCTAGCCAGGTGACAAAATCACCATATCCTTTACCTCCTGGAGGGTACCAGAGCACCAGCAGCCATGGCAGAGCTACCTGACACAGTTCGAACAGGTAGGGTATGGGTTGTGGAGGCAGAGTTGACCCTGAAGTGCTGGGCATCAGTGCTGCAACCTGTGGAGGGATGGCAAACTGATCCTAAGTGGTCCATCTACCTCCCTGTACTAAATGTCATACTTTTTAAGCAAAAATGCATGCAATAGAACAATTTTAACCCACAGAAAATATTTAAAAAAAAATCAAAAAATAAAACAGAGAGAGAAAGAGTGGGTGAAACAAAAAATATGGAAAATTAGATCTATGGCATGTCACATTACTTTATTATTCTAGTACATACCATTTATGATTATCCATTCTGTACACCTTTGCCACATCCTGGTTTGATGGGAAGGTCTTACTCTGTTATATCATTAATCAATTGCACTGCTAGGATATCGTAAATACAAGTATTTATTTGACTATTGCCATATTTCTTAGAATTACAACAGGTATTATGCTTATAGTAATTCTTGATGCATATGTAACCCATGCCTTTCTAAGGTGATTTGACATCTTTTTGTGCTCCTCCCTGTGTGCTGTAATGTCTTTGGCAGCTGTACAACAGAGAAGAAGAAAATACGTAGCTGTCAGCTTATAGCTGGGTGCTATAATAGAGTCTCCGGCTGACATGGAGATCCTCCAGAAGGGCCTAAATGAGACTGATGCATGGTGTCAAAGCCATGGTCTCAAGCTAAATGCAAAAAAATGCGTAGTAATCCCCTTTGGAAAAAACAGAGTACCCACAAACTACAACATAGGAGGTAATCCCCTGAAATCTGAAGAAGAAATAAGGGATCTAGGGACCTAAGTAGATAGTCAGCTTTCCTTTGATAACCATGTTGCCATAGTGGTTAGAAAATCCTTCTATGTGACCCATCTGATCACGAAAGGGTTCGTATCAAGATCTAAGGATGTAATGGTGCCCCTCTACTCTTCCCTCATCAGACCCATTATTGAGTACAATGTACCAATTGGAATGTACCTGGTTAGACATCTCCAGCAGCTGGAGAGACCACAGAGGTACGTAACCAAGAGGATTACTGGCTCATAGGTTTATAGGTTCATAGGTTCATACTAGGCTATCTGCCCGAGGGCATTTACAAGCCTAGCCCATAGTTTTGGCTTTGCTACCCCCTATGGGTATGGGGAACTATACCCATTATTTTGTGTTTAGTCTGTTGACTGAGGTAATGGTAATCCCTGGGTATATCTCATGATCTCCATCCATCAAGATTTCTCTTGAACAAGGCCAGCGAAGTGCTCTGCTCACATATCACATATTTTGATTTTATTCCATTACATAGGGAGTCTGGGTGATGAATCTATCCACCCACCCTTAATAGCGATGTCGAGGTTTAGTTTGTCCATGCCTTGTGGCTCTGGCGCGGATCTAGATTTTTGGTGAAAAGTATTCATCAAATCTGGGTTTGGCATTAGCCTTGTATGTTAGGCAAGGGGTCACCTCTCTGTGCAAGTAAGCGACTGAATAGAGCTGGAGTTCTTTTCTTTCAGGGGCAGCATGGAGAGATGATGTTTTTATCCTTTTATTTTTTGGTGAGGAACCTTTTGTGGCCTCTCCAAGCTGCTGGTCAGGTCTGTCAGATGGGGCATTGTATGCATTGTTGGGTTGGTCTGATGGATGATGGGTGACTATGACCTCCTTGATCTAGATAGATGATGATCTTGACGAATCCTTCATGATAAGGTGGGCAATGTAGAAGGTCTTCCTAACTACTTTAGCTACATGGGTGTCGACAAAAAGCGACTACTATGAATCAACCTGGGTCAACCTGTCCCTGATAACTTCTTGCCACTTCAGTGGGCTTACTTATTGTTAACTGCTTTAACCTTGTTTTTCGAAGGTATTTTTTTGCATTTTTTTTTTTAATTGGCTTCCAGAGAACAGTTGCCCTATGCAGCACGATTGAAAAGCTAAGATTGTTTTCTGTTGCATACCGCTTTCAGAGGCGATCTCTGTCTAATGTACAGAGCCATGTCCAACCCAGAATTGTTGAACATGCTTCATCTTAACAAAACCAAATCTACTCGAGCTACATGCTCTAGGGATATAAACCTCAACACAACAATGAAAAGAACTAAAGACATGCTTCCGGAGCATTTCTCCCTGGGCCTCCGCTGAAAACAGGATCTGTGGAACCTAGTCAGACTTTCCCGGTCAACAAATGTTAAATAAATAAAATAAATAAAAAATAAACATGCTGGAGAGATAGATTCCCTTCACAGAGACTTCCCTTACTATGTAACAGGGTCCCGATCTACATAAGACAGAGCCCCTCACTATCATTCTTCAAGAGGAACCTTGATGAGTGGATGGGTAACAGAAAGTTCACACCGGGGATCACACCAACAGCACTACTAAATAGGGGCCAACGGTACTAGCTGCTAGTACAAGGGTCTAGGGAACTACTAAAGGGGTGGTGAATACCGCACAACGTGGCTGGGCTAATATATGCCTTTGGGCAGATAGCCCAGTATCAACCTATGAACCTATTCTATATAATTGAATGGTGATGGGTCAGTATACTAACATAACTGAGGGGTGCCAGCAGTTCTAAAGTCATCATTACATCAGCTAAGGAGGTCCTTCTTGCACCATATCAGGAGAGTATAGTGGTGACAACATTGTTCCCCAGTGTATGGGATGCTAGTTGCACTGGAGACAGCCTTGGCCAATCTGTTCCATGCCTCAGTCTTATACTGAGACCCAGTATAGTCCCTCTGCAGTAGCCTATGGATGTAACACTTCATAAGAATTGCCACAGAAATACTGGACTCCTCAACACCCCACCTTGTGCTCTAAATTTAGCACCATCACCTACATTACCAGCCATGAATGTAGACGTCAAGCAACACGCCTATGTCTGAACTGGCACCAAATTCCAATATCACGTTTAACAGCCAGTGAGCAAAGATGCTCACCCATGCAAACTGCATCCAGTTTGCCAGAAAAAGAGGCAGGGATTTCATCTAATAGCAATGAAGGTGTGAAGCATGACAGTGAGATTTTCCATGTATGATCTTCAACCTATCCACACTTTTTCCAATTGTCAACACTGAAATGCTTAATGGTATGGCTTGTAAGCCTTGCACTTTGGAATATTGAATAGGATGGCTTAGGACTTAATTTGTTGGGACTTGCACACTGCAAAAAGTTAGTTGTACAAGATGAGAATCAAACCTATTGAATGAAAAAAGAATAAAGTTCAACACAGGTTATTATTTCTCAGTGCTACATGTGAGCTAGTTTTCAGTCATGACCATTAGCTGTATTCGGTATTAATGGAGCTATACTTCAGATAGGCCTGTATGTGTGTGACTTTAATAAATCCTGGGAAGTGCATTACCATGGAAGAGGCAGTATTACTGTTTGTAAATATATTTCAGATGTATAGACTTTCATGAGCAGAGTAATACAGGTTGGGGTATGATACACACATACTTTACAACACATACTGCCCTAAACACATAGTTGGGCTATGTGAGGAGTCAAGGTGATTTTAACTAAAGTAGTGTGCCCATCATATATATGCAAGTGCATTTTTAATTAATTACCTAAGGGTCATGCTTAAACAATTGCACACACAATCATCTGGGTTTCATAAGTCATTACAAGATATGCTATCAAGAAAAGTGTATGTGTGCAATTAGTACTGATACATTTCCTGAAATCAACATACTTATGATAGCCATTTGTAGGTAGTGTTAAATTCCTAGTCAAAGTGTTGTGAAAAATGACATTGACACCCTTTTTAAAAATAACCATGACCTGTATTTGAACCCTGAATCATCTGTGTTCTGTTTATAACATCACAGCATTTATACCTTGCACCACAGAGACAGCCAAGCTACAGTTGGATGGTCCCCACTCAATACTGTCCAGAGTGCTGATGTCCACACATCACCACTAAGCCAAAATAAATGTTTTCATTTCTTTCTTTAAGCAGGTAACCTTGATTGCATGCTACTAAGACAGCAAGCAAGTACAGGAGGCAAGAAAAACAAAGAGCATATGAAGTTGTGATTAAAGTAAAACTTAAATTCTGAGTAATGCGTTCAGCATTCCCATCACAGTAGGATATGAACTCCACAGCAACTCTGCTATTGGTCCAAAATCATTGGATTTACAGCTTGTGTCACAGAGGGAGAGGTAGATACCACTTAATATCCTAATTCATGTGCACTTTACTCAATCAATACAAATTACAGTGTAAACTGAGCAGCAATGTCAGGAGTGTTTGCACTAATAAAAGCTACTAAAATTAAAGTTTTCACTTTTTCTTAAAGCTGCGAGCCCTGTTTGCTCTCTGCCAAGCAGCATACAAATTGAAAAGGCCAAAAAATTATATTAAAAAAGCACAAGGACAAACACGACTTGTATTTCCATTCATCAACAGTTATACCGTTAATCAAGAATGCAACTTTTAAACATTAGCGTCAAACATTGCAAGCAGTATGTGAGCTACACATCATCAGCATGTCATTCAGTCGCAACAAACTTGAACCAAAAAACTGTTGAAAAAACACAAACACAGCGAGAATGAGACGGAGCAGTACGAAAAAATAAATCCGACTGACTATTTTATTAGCGCTTTCGGAGCGGACAATACCTCTCCTTCTTCAGATAAAATCCAAGGGCAATTAAGAACCTTTTTATACAAAATGTAAAACCAATCATTCAATTAACCTGGGCATGGCACTGAAATGTTCTTAAAAGATTCTTAAAAGAAAAACGTAAGCACACATTTCTAAATGTACATCTACAAAACATAACATAACAAATCAACGGCTGATTTAAATTCTTTTTAAATACAATTATTTAAAACTATTAAATGAAAGATACATTTCTTTAAATGTGTTGTAACAATGTATTGATGCTATAAAATTATAAACTTAGAATATCTGGTATAAATGTCAGTGGTCATAATAAAAACTGAAATACTACTTGCTAAACTGGATAGTTGAAAAACTTTTTAAAACATTAAAGATATATCAAGAAATAACTAGTTGATATTTAAATTGGATACTAGTTACTGTTCAGATGGTATGCTAAAAGTATATAAAAACAGTAGTTTATTACAAGAGAACACATTTCTATGTATATTGATGGCTTGGAGCTTAAAATACAAACCTACAAACCTACTAACAGACCAACTACCTCCTTAAGGCAAGATATTTAAGAATACATTTGACAGAGACATGTTCATTAAGCCCTGGAGGTAGATAAGCTGCTGTTCTAATTTGCCAAAAAAGCTCTTCCATTTCTAATTTTAGTTGCCAGGGTCCACCTCTCTGGTCAATTTTAATATGTTTTAATATGGCAAATTTGAACTTATGTTCTGGGAACTCAATAATATGCCTTGCAAGAGCATTAGTGGTGTCATTCTTGCTAATGGCATACTGGTGCTCATATATGCGCTGCTTGATCTTTCTTTCAGTTTTCACTATGTAAAAAGCAGCGCATCTTTGGCAGCAGGCTGAATAAACAACTCCTTTAGTCTCACAATTGTACTTGCCATAGATTTTATATACATTACCTCTAATGTTGACCTGAAGCTCAGTACTTAAATGCCTACACTGCTGGCATGACCCACATCTAAACATGCCTTTCATTCTGCCATGTGTAACCTTATTCGTACTTTCAAGAAGTGCTTTGAGGTTAGCACCTTTCCTGTAGGTTATTTTAGGTTTGTCCCCAAACATTTTCAATAGCCCATTATCTTCAATTATTAGGGCCCAGTTTTTATTTAAGATATCCCTTATAAGAAGGTGGTCCAGACTGTATGTACACAAGAAACTAATGTGGAAACCTTGTACATCACTCTTTGTCTTACTATGATGTTGATTATCTACATCCTCACTAATATGATGCATGTTACTAAACAAGAGTGGTTTAAAGTGACCTATTTGGCGCTTGTAGGTGACTTCAGCAGTAATTCTTGCCACCATAGATGGAGGATAGCCTCTATTTATGAACATTAATCCCAAACCTTCACATTCCTCAGCAAAGTCAGTCTCATCTGAGACCATCCTAGCCGCCCTTACCATCTGCCCCTTAACTACAGCTCTTTTTTGATGGTAGAGGTGACAGCTAGTAAAGTGCAGGAAGGAGTTAGAATAAGTGGGTTTTCTATATATGGTGCTTTTATATCTAGAATTTGTCACATCTTTGAACAAATTAATGTCCAAAAAATTGATGTTAGTCTCATGTAGGTTGTAGGTGAATTCAAAGAAATCAGTCATAAGAGAAATACTAGTAATAAAATTCGGAACTAAAGCACTGGGACCTTTCCAGACCAAGAACATATCATCTTGGTAATGAGTGTATCAAGCGACATTGTTCTGAAACAAATTGTTTTTAAATAGCAAGGTCTTCTCCCAGTGTGCCATTATACAATTAGCAAAGCTCCCTCCACAGGGTGACCCCACGGCCACCCCAGTTTTCTGGAGATATATTTGCCCATCGAAAAGCATGTAGTTGTTAGTTAGGACAATCTCCAGGAGAGTTTCGACTAAATAGATGGTATTGTCATTTACTTGTCTTAATGACATAAATTATCTGATCCATTCAAGGCCCACACTTTGAGGTATGACAGTGTATAGGTCCCTAACATCAATTGTGAGGAAGCTATATTCTTGATGAAAAGGAATTTTGCTTAACTCGTTTAGAAAACTCCAAGAGTCTTTACAAATTTGAGACTCTTGTTCAACTAAAGGTCTTAAAATGCTGTCTACATATTTAGCACATAGGTTCATAGGTTCATAGGTTCATACTAGGCTATCTGGAACTATACCCATTATTTTGCTGTGTCTCTGTTGAGCAGTGACACTGAGGTAATCCCTGGGGATTAACTATGTTATGTATATATGCACATGCATAGTTAATAGAGCTGCACCCATCAACTATCGGTCTGAAAGGGGGATCCTTAATTCTCTTATGAATCTTAGGTGTACCAAATAGGGCTGGTGTTCTAGGAGCAATCATAGTCAAGTAGTGGTGCAAATCAATATCAGTAGTGCCTTCCAAAAATAGCTCATCAAGAATAGGCTTAATTCTTTTATATGCAATGTTTACCTCATTCACACTCACTAGTGATTAAGCCCTAGTGGTAAGGTGTCTTTTCATATTATCAACATATGTTCAAAAAACTGTTTGTTTGTTTTATTTTGTATAAATAAATAGATGGCTAGAGTTTTTATCTGTACTCTGAAGTCAAGTGGATTTATGGTTCCTGTTTTAATGATTTGGACTTACTGCCTGCCTGTACCTGGTTGCTTTTCTCATATTATCAACATAGGTGTTTTGATCCATAAAAACAAGCCCACCCCCTTTATCGGGTTTCATAACCCTTATATTACATTCACGTAGTAGGTTGATGAAATCACGTTGATTTTTATTGATGTTAATATTTACATTCCTATTAGTTACATTGTTAGTACCAATAGCCCTTAAATCAATCTCACACATCTTTTCAAAAGAATTTAGGTTTAAGTGTAAAGGTGGATTGAAAAGGCTTGAAACCTTAAGTGAATTAGTGAGGGTTGAGTTTGCCCCCATTATTGCGTTTAAATTCAGTTTACGAACAAACAGCTTCAGGTCAATTATAGCTTTTACCAGATCCATATTGGTATCAGGAACAAACGACAAACCCTTGGAGAAAAAATCAACCATGTCCTGAGGTATATCTAAAATAGTGTAATTATAAATTTTAAAATCCCCTTCTGAGCTTGAAAATATTTGGGGACCAGTAGAAGATGGTTGAATTATCTCCTGCGTTGGTTCCGTCTGTTCCGCGTGCGACCCTGGTTCCTATTCATCTTCGAATTCACATACTGACCATTCTGATTCCTTGGAAAACCTTGTTGGTAACTTGTACCCGGTCGGTTGTTGTCATGACCAACCTCTTGGTGTTGAGTGTGAGAATTACTGTTGTGGGCTTTATTGTTGTTGTTGTTGTTGTTTATTGTCTCACTTCTACGAAGGGGTTGTAATTCTTCTGTGTTGGTATTGGGTTCTCCATTATGGGGGTTAGTATTGTCCTCATGCATATTATCAGTGGGTTCTAGAGGAACCCCATTAGTGTTGACAGACTGTGAAATAAAGGGTGGGCGAAGGTATGCTCTGTTACTGGCATACTCTTGTGTGTCCCTTGCAATTTTTTTCTTTTTAATACCCAGCACTTTTTGTCATGGTAACTTCAATGCTGGTAAAAATCCAAACATAGTCATACTTGTAGCGAGGAAATTCACAGTTGGATTTAATTGTGTATTCAAGTACTTCCAGTTCACCTTTTAAAGTGCCCACTTCAGATTTATATTGGTTTATGAGTAAAGTTATAAACTCGAACCCTTGTTTATCAAATAGGTTTAAGAGCTCACGATGGAATTGTGAGCCTTCCAGCAAGCCTATAGGGTAACGCCATTGTCTGAGACCTTTAGGGATAAGTTTCTTCCCTAAACATTCTTCCAAGTATGCAATTTCTAACTGTAACTTCCTGCAATGAAATAGCTTATGGTCAAAGTCATTGATGAATTTTGTAATGTTACTCACCATCGACACCTCTTCTTGAAGGATATTGTTCACGGTGTTATCGCCAAAAAAGTTATTATTATTTAAAAAATTCCCAATAGTAGGGGCAGAACTGATTTCTGCAAACTGAATGTTCCTGCTGCCATTGCGGTTATTATACTGTTGAACTTCTGTCCCTTGATTGGGTTGAATGTCACTAGATAATAAGCCTGAACTCGCTTGGATGTCATTAGGTGCTCCAATGTTAAATCTGGCACCTAAGAAATGGTTTGGCTCCTCTGAAGGACATTGACTTGTTTGGCTGCTATTACAGTTTCTTGAAGTGGCAATATTGCCGGTGTTTGTAATAGAATCCATTCTCTGGGTAAGGCTGTCAACCCAGCCCATTAGGATTTGAATAAGGGCTGTTAGGTTTCCGACGGCATTCGCCTCTCCAGATACAGCCTTATTGTTGTTATTTGTACTGTTGTTTGGCTCTTCTTGAGTGAACAGTGAGCCTTGAGTTGATGCTCCGATTTCGCTCGCCATAAACAAAAACTGCCGCAGCAAACTTGAACCAAAAAACTGTTGAAAACATGCAAACAAGGAGACAGAGCACTATGAAAAAATAAATCCAACTGATGATTTTATTAGTGCTTTCAGAGCGGACAATACCTCTCCTTCTTCAGATAAAATCCAAGGGCAATTAAGAACCTTTTTATACAAAATGTAAAACCAATCATTCAATTAACCTGGGCATGGCACTGAAATGTTCTTAAAAGATTTTTAAAAGAAAAACGTAAGCACACATTTCTAAATGTACATAAACAAAACATAACATAACAAATTTTTAAAGCATTAAAGATATATCAAGAAATAACTAGTTGAAGTCACCTACAAGTGCCAAATAGGTCACTTTAAACCACTCTTGTTTAGTAACATGCATCATATTAGTGAGGATGTAGATAATCAACATCATAGTAAGACAAAGAGTGATGTACAAGGTTTCCACATTAGTTTCTTGTGTACATACAGTCTGGACCACCTTATTATAAGGGATATCTTAAATAAAAACTGGACCCTAATAATTGAAGATAGTGGGCTATAGAAAATGTTTGGGGACAAACCTAAAATAACCTACAGGAAAGGTGCTAACCTCAAAGCACTTCTTGAAAGTACGAATAAGGTTACACATGGCAGGATGAAAGGCATGTTTAGATGTGGGTCATGCCAGCAGTGTAGGCATTTAAGTACTGAGCTTCAGGTCAACATTAGAGGTAAAGTATATAAAATCTATGGCAAAGTAATTGTGTGACTAAAGAGTTGTTTTATTCAGCCTGTTGCAAAGATGTAGAACAGCAGCTTATCTACCTCCAGGGCTTAATGAACATGTCTCTGTCAAATGTATTCTTAAATATTGCTTGGTCTGTTAGTAGGTTTGTAGGTTTGTATTTTTAAGCTCAAGCCATCAAATACATAGAAATGTGTTCTCTTGTAATAAACTACTGTTTTTTATATACTTTTAGCATACCATCTGAACAGTAACTAGTATCCAATTTAAATATCAACTAGTTATTTCTTGATATATCTTTAATGCTTTAAAACGTTTTTCAACTATCCAGTTTAGCAAGTAGTATTTCAGTTTTTATTATGACCACTGACATTTATACCAGATATTCTAAGTTTATAATTTTATAGCATCAATACATTGTTACAACACATTTAAAGAAATGTATCTTTCATTTAATAGTTTTAAATTATTGTATTTAAGAAGAATTTAAATCAGCCGTTGATTTGTTATGTTTTGTTTATGTACATTTAGAAATGTGTGCTTACGTTTTTCTTTTAAGAATCTTTTAAGAACATTTCAGTGCCATGCCCAGGTTAATTGAATGATTGGTTTTACATTTTGTATAAAAAGGTTCTTAATTGCCCTTGGATTTTATCTGAAGAAGGAGAGGTATTGTCCGCTCCGAAAGCGCTAATAAAATAGTCAGTTGGATTTATTTTTTCGTACTGCTCCGTCTCATTCTTGCTGTGTTTGTGTGTTTTCAACATGTCATTCAGTGTCAATGGCTCAGAAAGGAGACCTACAGACAATGGCAGGAGATTATGCTTGTCAGACTACATAAAATTAGTCAGGACGCAGAGTATGCCTTTACGAAGTACTTCTTACTATGATGAGGTAAGATTCTGAGAGTTTATACAGCATATGTGACAGATCTGTCCATAGTAATCATGTTAATCCATTTCAGTTATCATACTGTACAAGCTCTTATATGAGAGAACATCCCTTACTATTATTAATAATAAGGACAAGTGACTAGAGAACAAAAGCACTTCTGCATCCTTAAATCACACAAGACACAGGTAAGGTATGCACTATTTCTCACATACTTTAGCATCTGCTTTTCATATACAATGCATTATTCTACAGTTATTCTATATCCAATTAAAAAATATACCTGTAGGTTGGATTCAAACCCTGTATCATCTGTCCTGTTTCTTTAAACTCATTACATTTGCACTTTGTGCTACAGTAATACTTAGGTACAATGTAGAATTTATTCACTTGCTGCTGTACAGAGTGCTTATCAAATTGCACCTCTGCTACTTTAAAATACACTAATGATGGCATCCCAAATTAAATTTCTCAGTTTCTACCTTGGGCATGGAGTCTCATTCACTGTCACATAATGCTCGCAGTCCAAAGTGTACTTTGCCAAGATGTGTACAAGAGATGAACACAATAAAAAAAAAAATATATATATATATATATATATATATATATATATATATATATATATATATATATATATATATATATATATATATATATATCGAGTTAGGGTTAGGGAGGCAGGTCAGGGTAGTGGTGCAGTGGTACCTTAGGGTTAGGAGGGGTTTTTTTGGTTGTTGGGTAGTTGTGTAGTTGTGTATGTGAGGGTTTTTGTGGGTTTTTGGGGCTTTTGGTGTATGTGTGTTGTTGTGTATGTTTTTGGTTGTGGTTGTGTTGTTGTGTTGTGTGTTGTAGTGTATGGTTATGTGGTTTCGGTGATTGCGTTGTCGGTGTTTTGGTGTTTCGGTGAAGTCAGGTAGAACCATATATATATATATATATAAATGTAAACAATAGTAGCCAGCCTGCTATAATAATGAAAATTCAGGATTGGGAGATGCAATTACTTTGTTTGTCTTACAACCTGATCATAAGCTCCAGAAACATGCATTAACTCTCCCAACCAAAACACGATCTGGATTTAAACCCTGACTTCAGTTTAATAGCAACACACACTTAGCTGAGTTTCTTATCCCTTTTTGCTACCAACACAGGCTTAGAGGGGGAAATCAGAAAATGTGCATTCCATAGGGATCTGACTTAGCAGACCATCAAATTACAGGTCCACCAGAAGAAAGATCAGAAAATCTTCCTTTTTCATTTGCTTGAACTTATCTAGATGAATGTGATATTGACAATATATTTAGGCTAATAATAGCCCATACCATATTAAGGTAATGGCAACACTGTAGCTCTTTCTTCTCTTTACTTTCAGAACATCTTTTCCTTCTCTCAGTTTAACCAACAGAAACACAATGTTATGTGCATTTCTCTGCATCTTTGTTTCAGTGTGTAATATAGCTGATAAGATTAACACTGAAGAGCAATTTTAATCAGAAGAAGGAAAGTGTGCTAATTTTAAAAGAATATCAGTGTTTTTAAGGTTGTTCTCATAGCTCTCCAAACAAAAACAAGGACCAGCAAACAAGGCACCTAATTATAAGGTAGAATACTTTAATAAACGTATATAGGTTCTTATGACAGACCGGTTTCGGCTGATTTAATACAGAGACTTCATCATCTCATAGCTCTGTCAAGGTACTTCCACACTTTTTCTTAAGTCTATTTTTCATAACACAACCACTACAGAGACAAGAGTTGGTTGAGTATTGCTTGCTGCTGTAAGAGTAATCATTGCTATTCCTCCTCCCTGCAGTCCTAGGGCACTAGGACATGTGCATGCAATTGTGTAGCTCATTACATGATGCTTCCCCTACACCAAGTCAGAATTTTGTTATTGAGGAATGCTAATTATTTAACACCTTATCTGTAACTTCACGGTGCTAGAGGGCTGAATCTACATTATGTAAAGATAAATATGTAGCTAGGGAACTTAAAGGAGGGGGAAACTGTATTGCTACAGACAATTACTGGTATTTACTTGGAGGAGAATTTTCTAAAAATTACAGCATATTTTCCTAAGGTATGTTTGTCCTCTTCATAAACTGTTTGCATTTTCATATTTAGAATGTACTGTAATATGCAAAAGAACATTTTTTATCTGTATACATTTTTTTTTCATTCAGTGTGTTGGAATCACGCAGGTATGTCAGTTCTTGCTCAACTTTCAAAATTTTTGTAATGAATGGTATGGTCACATAACGCTTTTATGTACGCGCCATACATAATTAATGAGAATTATTTTTTGTAGTCTTGGGTTTTGTACGAAGCGCAAGGCAAATTAGCTGTGAATAAAGGTTAGTACATAATATGTTTAAAAAGTTATCTGTGAGTAAGTATGGAGAAAAATTCGTTTTCTCTTATTAATAAAAAATGATTTGATTGTGGTTATGTTATGTCTTATCTATGAGTTTTGGTTAAGTGGTTAAGTTTTTTGTTGGTTATATTATGGTTAATGTTGTCATATTTTGAATTCCAGAAGTCCCAGGACCAGAGAAGAGGTTAGGAAATTCACTACTTCCTCTATTATTCACTTGATTATTGAGTGAATGTCCCCATTGCCCCATTTGACATCTACAGCACCTGGAAACAGTGCAGAGACTCAAAAGTTCCAAACCAATCCATACCAAAAAGATAAAACCCATGTGTGTTAAACCCCAGACTGAAGAAACTCCAGCTATTCAGTCGCCATATGCATAAGCTCCTGCCTGATGGTGATCTGTGCCATGTCCAATGTCAATTAATGGGACTGCTCCACCTCAAAAAAGAAATCCACATCCACCAGAGCCCGCGAGAAGAGAGAACACTCAACACACTAAATACAAGGACGCGTGAGGGACAGATTCATCGCAGAGAGACTGACACTATGGACAAGAGACCCAGTCCATGTGAGCAGATGAGGCTCACTGACTCTGTTCAAGAATGCATAGAAGTGAGAGGGGGGAGATCGAGAACTATCTGGAATGGAATATCACTGATCACATCTGTATCACTGCTGTACAGAGGCACAGCAAGTCATCAGGTAACCAATTCTGGTGCTACACACACACTGGAGCCACACACCTCTAGGCTAGGGCCATAGTATTCTGTTACCATTTGCTCAAGGAATTTCACAAGGTAGTACAGATAAGTATATCGTTTTTATTATCAATGTCAAAGGGTTGTACATGTGTTGCTAACAGAGGTGTTAGAGTTCTCAGATGTGCCAAGATGACCTCCACAACTGTGTATTTATTTATTAATTTGCTTGACATTTGTTGACCGGGAAAGTCTGACTAAGCAAGAGGCCTTTTTCACCGGAGGCCTGGAGAGAAAAGCTCCACATCATCATGAAGCTAAAGTTCAGGAAATCTTGTATAGTACAAAACATATTAAAAGACATGATGTATTCACAGTGTAGAGACACATAATTGACTGTCATTTCTACTTTGAATTCATGCCTATTTTTTGATAATACTGCCATCCGCAAGTCAGTTAGACAACTGCTGTTCCCATTACAGAATTTCTAACAGAATGGATGTAATGCTAATGCAATACAATTTTAAGAAGCCACCCTTAACTTGTGTATAGTTCTTAATGATCAATGTGTATTCAATTGTTTTGTGTTGATGATGGGTATACAGATTTTATCTGAGGAGAATAATTTCTATCTTTGGAGAATAATTTCTATGAGCTACAAATGTGTTTTGTCCTTTTTCCTGTTTGATGTCATACAGGATTATAGCACCCAGACCATCTGTTCCATGCAAGCCAGCATTCAGTAAAGCAGACAACAAGGTCATCATTGAAGCCTTAAGCCGCCATGGATCCTTCCTGCTTGGCAGAGACAGAGGTGATGTCTGTCAGAAAAAGCATATTGCAGCAGGTGGTCACTGACATAAAGGGAGTGGGTGGCTGTGCCAGAAACTATAATCAAGTGTGGCACCCTGCCACTGATATGATTACATTAGCCCACAAGAGGGCAGCTGCAGTTGCACATAAACAGATAGGTATGAGGGGTTGTCCTGTTACCAAACCACCACCCAGTGAAAGTGAGGAGTACCTGACCACTGTCAGAGATCCTGACAGCTCAGAAGAGGGTTCACACAGACTCCAGGATGTTGGTGCTGATGTGGATGACAGGCCAAGTGTGTCCCAAGAACAACTTCCAGGTATATATGTCACTAACTGCCATTCTATACAACTTTATGTCTTAATACTTGTATACTTCTGATATATATGAGCACATCGAGATGTGCTGCTTAGAAGACAAAGAGTCCAACAGAGATTGTTGAGCAGGGTGTGACTGGGAATTCTGATTGACTGTAAGATATTTCCTAAGGAACATATAGTCAGAGCATTAGTTTCTTGTCCTTGTGTCATTTTCATTGTGATTCTTATTACCCTTCTTTCAACTGCCTTCCTCTTTTTCAGGAATATCAGAATTATCATCTGAAAACCACCTGCACATGGTAAGCACAAAATTTTTATTTTTGCTTAGTAATACCCATTAGTTAGATGTAGTTCTGAGGAGAGTAATTACCTTATCCCTTTAGCATCTGAAACTGTTTAACATGAGCTTTTAGAACACAGTTTAGATAATTTCTAGTCCCTATTTCTCTCATTCTTATGTTTATTGTTTATTATCCCAGATGATCCTGAGAGTGGCAGTGTAGAACTCATATCACCTGTTGTCAGAGTATTGGTAGGCTTTGCTGATGATGGTGGCGATATAGAGATTCAGTCTGACACTAAGGCTGTGGCTCATATGTCCCTTTGGCTTATTTTGGACACAGTCAGTATGCCTACACATACCATTTCCATTGAGTCCTCAGATATAGGACAGGATGAGGGTGACACAGTTGATCAGGGTAGTGAGGTTACTCTGGTTGCAGAGCTGCTTGAGCCTGCCTGTAGACATCATGAGTTTGTGGTACCACATAGGAGGGCTGCTAGAGGTGCTCAGAGGAGGCTTACAGGCCACCTTACTCCTGATGCTGGTGTGTCATTACGTGCCACCAGATGTGTGTGTGTGGCCGTCATGCAGGCACAGGCATGTTCCACCAGAGCTTTAGAAAAGGGATAGTGCAAGTCCTAAATGTGGCAAATTTTACAGGTGTGACTGCCTCAGCCATGGGGGTGACTCCTTGGATGACTGACACACTGGATTGGACAGTGTCTGTCATGGAACATGTCCTGGGAGAGGGTCAGCATCCATGTGTCTGTAGAGCTGCAACATCATCTGATGTTTGCCGATGTGGCTGTGCCAGATCCTGCTCCCATTGTGGCACTACTTCCACTGTTCTGTCAGTGACTGAGGTGTCATGGTAGGCCACAGGGTTATGGTCCTGGATGTGGTCATGAAGACAGCTAGACCAGATAACATCATTCACATTCAGGTAGGCCTCCCACTTCAAACTGGGGACATGGATGTGGCAGCGCAACTCCTGGCAGAGGCAGTTCTCATGGTCAGGCGTGAAGACACTGAACTAACAACTCGACCATGCACAGCTCACACCTGTCTGACATGCCAGAACATAGTGATAATACAGAACTTGATTGTGTTAATGCCGGTGGCTGCACACACACACACACACACACACACACACACACACACACACACACACACACACACACACACACACACACACACACACACACATACACACACTCACTTCTTGTAAAGTGCCCAGACTGACTCACACACATGCAAGCTAAGTCAACTTTAATGCTGATTGCGATACTTCTCCTGTTATTGCCAGAGAAATATTCTGCTTTATTGAATGTTCTGTGTTTCTTCCTCACACACGCACTCTACTTTGGTGTCAGCCTTGGCCTCCTTCCCCACCTTGTGCAAGTTATGATGACTGTGCCCTGCCCCTTTTTCCATTTGTTTTGCCTTAGAGTTGCATATAAGTCTGAGGCACAGGGTGGGTAGCTAAGTAAGACTTTCTTGCAGTGTTGATATCATGCATATGTATTACATATGAATATTTGGGATATTTTGTACATGCTCATTTCAGAATGATTATTTCAGTTAGTATTGTAAGTCATGCATTCAAATCACTGATACTGCAGTCAGCTTATTACTCTACTTGTGAAACTGTTGATATAATTTTCCGTCTGACTGGTTTATATTCAGTGGGTAACCGACTGGCCTGATGCTGGTTACTGTACAAAGTGCATGGCTGTGTATTGCAAATATCAGTCATAATAAGCCAATAATACCAGACACCTCGCACAGATTCTGCATGAGTACATTTGCAACTAACAGTATGCAGGAATATCAGGTGGGGAAGTGCTGTTAATACATATGGACAGGAATAGAGTGTAGTCTTCTTTTACATCGGAGATTGTAGAGTAGCAGGTATCTCTTATTTGGTCCAGGTCTCCAGTTAATAGTACCGATATATTGCAACTGTCTATGACTGTCTGACTATTTTTGTTGTGTCCCTGATTCTGTTGAGATTGGTCCCTGATTGATAGAGAGCTCTGGGCTGTGGTGTCTTTGTCTGAGTACCGATTAACAGTACAGTGCATTCATGCAGAAGATGGATGCCGTTACGGTGGAGGCTCTGGCATTTGGAGGAGTGTGCAATGAGGTCACAGGTAATGACACATTGTTGGGTGCTCATTTAGGCTTGTCTTGGTGAAATTTGGGAGTATTGTGGGGGCAGGTAATAATGAGGTACATCAGAAGCAACATGAAGTGGGTGGTGCAGCTGAAGAGCAACAGGAGTTTAGTGGAGGTGGACAGGTTCAGGGCTTTTTTGATGATGAGGAGGGGGGGGGGGGTTATGGGAGGGGAGTTTCGCCCACAGCCCACAGGAGGAGTTATTACAACAGGTTGAGGTTTGGGTTGGTATCCATCCATCCCATCCTGGTAAGCTACTCTCTACTCAGGACTAGGGAGGGGGGGGAGAGGAGACTTTTGATATATCACTTTCAGTTAATGAAAAGATGTGGAAGGTGGAGTATGTTGATATTTTCTAATTAATTGATGCATATGGGGTACAATGTCTGATGGAATCGAAAACCACAAACAGTAGAGACCTTTTGGCAGCCTTAGCAGCCTTGGGGCTAAAGAGTGTAGGTATACTGCAGCCAAGAACATGGGACAACTGGGTATTAGGCTTCATTTATTATATGGCAGTTTGGATGGAAAAGGATACCACCTTGGCCTTACCTGCAAGATTATTTTCTCACAATCCATGAGGCACAGCATCTGTGAGCAGGGAACACCTGGTTGTGGTACAATCAGAGGTTTTGGAAGTGGAAGACAGTAGATCAAACGCTGTGTTGGGCATTAGACATCCTGACATTTAGTTAGCCACTGTGGTAGATAGCCTTGGAGTCATTAGTAGGGAAGTAAAGTTAAGAGGGGGTAGGAGGGATGTGGGATGTTTTTAATATTGGGGGGGGTGGTTTGGTGGGTTTTTTTGTTTTTCCACACTTGTTCAAAGTGTGTAGGAATGCATTCAGTGGTGCAGTGTGGCAGATGGGAAGGCATATTGGTTAATCTGAGTCTACAACAGCCTGAATATAGGGGCTACCTTCATCCTTTCCTGGATTTCAGAATAGTCAGGGTAGGGGGAATTTTCAAAGGGGGGTGTCCTTTCTTGGGTCAAGGGGAAGGCCAGGAGGACACATTCTCCCGTTAAGATACAGGTATTGCGGCAGATGGTCATGCAGTTTCCCAATTCAGCAGTTGCGGATGAATTAATAGATGAGTTTTCTGAGGGATTTTCTATTAAGTCAGGGGTGGGAGGTGAAAAGTCAATTTGCAGGAATTTGCATTCTGTGTGAGGGAAGGAAGAGATTTTAGAAGGTTTGGTTGACAAGGAGCGGCAGGCAGCTAGGTTATTGAGACTGTTTGATATTCCTCCCTTTGACAGATTTAGAGTCTATTAGATTTAATGGTATGTTTTTTTGGCAAGTGGATTGGGTTGCTCAAGGGGATTTGCAATTGTTTACAGATGCAGCGGGGGGTATTGGGATGGGGGCATATATTGGCAGGGGTGGTGGTGCAGCTTGGGTGGCAGGGTGGAGAAGATGGAGAGAGGATATGTTTTATCTTTTGAAGTTAGTTCTAGTTTGGGTGGCATCGAAGGTCTGGCAGGAGAGGTTGCATGGAAAGGGGGTTATTTTTCATTTGGACAATATGGCAGTGGTAAGAGTGTTACAGGCAAAGACAGCAAGATCTAAATTACTTTTGTGTGTATTACACAGATTGGATTTGCAGAGTTTGATGATTAATTTTTTTTTATATGTGTGCGTGTGATGGATGTTAGGAATGGGATTGCTAATAGCTTGTTTCGCTTTCAGTTTTTCAGGTTCCATCAGTTAGCTCCAAAGGCAGAGGATGAGCTGATGGTGTTGCCAGATGAGGTGTGGCAATTTGGCCTGGAATAATTAGATGGTTGCTACAGGAATCTTGGAAGCTTCTATAAGGAAGGCATATAGTATGGCATTTCAAGGCTTTGATAAATTTGTGCTGCAGCTACTGGATGAGGAAAATGTTTGGTTGAAGGGCTGCTGCTGAAATACTTGGCACAGGCTTGTGGGCAAGGTAAGGCGGTTCAATAGGTCATGGTGGACTTAGCTGTGATTAGTATATTTGCATAGATGGCAGGGTTACTTGACTTTACTAAATCATGGACTGTAGGTAACATGTCGAAAGGTTGGGGTGGGATTGATAGTGTGAAGACTGACAGACAATGGCCATTAACAAGACAGGTTTTGAAGGTTTTGTTGCAGGGACTGCCATTGGTAAATGGAGATTCATCAGACTATACCTTATGGGTAACATTGGCTTTATGGCTGTACTATGGAGGTTTTAAGGTGTTAGAGTTGTCAGGGTCACTAGTTTGGAGGGATGTTTCAGTGTTTTCTGCCTCCTTGCATATTTGGTTGCATATATCTAACACAGATCAAGTGGGAAAAGGCAGACAGATAGTATTGGGAAAGGACAGGCATGATTGGTTGCGTCTGGTGGTTTGGGCTAAGAAATTGCTTTGATCTCATGCTGGAAATCCCCGGCACTTTGTTTTTTGAGCAGTAGAGGACAAGGTGATTACAAGTAATCAGTTTATATATATGATGAGGTTTGTTTTTTGTTGTGTTGGTTTTCCGGGAGAGAGGCTTTCCACTCATTCTTTTCCCATTGGAAGGGTATTGGATTTAGAGAGATATGGCAGATCAATTGAAGTCAGTAAGAGGGTGGGTTGTTGATCATCGAACGCTTTCTTTTCTTATATTAGATAATTAGGTATGATGACTAGTTTACTATTAATTTTTTTTTTTTTTTTTTTTTTTTTTTTTTTTTAGGAAATGAGATTTTCATTCTCTATTATTTTTATATCCACTGGGTGACAAAGAGGGCTGCAGATAGGCCAGATACACACACAATGTTTTTTCATTTTTTTTGGGTGGAGAGTTGGGATGGATGGGAGTCAAATCTTAGGTGCATATGCCTGGAGGACTTTGCACCCTTGCAGTCACGATTTGGGCTCTCTAGAGTCCTGGTGGTTGATTTGGAAGGTAATGATCTGGGAATAATTGTGAAGAGACAGATAGTTAGGTTAAAAGAGGATATGATCATGTTAAAGAGGTTATAACCAGATATGTGTATTGTGTGGTAGGGAGTGGTACCATGGTTATTTTGGAGGAATGCAGTTTTATTGCTTTGAAAAGACTCATTGATGTGGTTAAGGCAGCTGGCTACTTTAGGTATTTATATGACAGAGCTCAGGGATTTTGATGACAGAAATCTGGTTTGGTTTAGGGGGGATGCTGTACATCTCAGTGATTTTGGTTTGGATCTGTTTAATTTGCATTTTGGTTTGTTTCTGGATGGTTTGGTAAAGATTTTGGAGTGAATGAGGGGAACAGTCTATGGCAGGCTGTTTGGCAGAGAAGATGGGCAGGCTTGTCCCTCTTCTGTTCCCCCTCTGGTGTTGGGTGGTTGATTCAATAAGTTAAATGAGTTGGGGGATAAAAGTGAGTGGTGGGACGCTACTTGAAGTAAGAGTAAGCGGATGGTGGTGATGAGGCTGCTTATTTGGTCAGGTAGAACTGGGATATGCTACCCTATTAAACATTTACATGAATGCTCATGTGCTTAATAAACTAAATTTTGTTCAGTAATGTTATGTTTATGAAAATGTAATAAAGGTCATCAAATGTTAACTTGCTAAAGACAGTTGACTGAATTTTGGTTTTGTTGAAAAAGTAATATTATGTCACATCATTTCAGTCTTTTGTTGGAACCTGTTCTTTTGTCATTTTCACCACAGCTGTGTTATATTGTACTTGGTAGGTTTAGAGATGCAATGGTGTGATGAAATTTTTTTTTTTGGGGGGGGGATTATGTCCCTGCAAAAATGTTTTCATGTTTTGCTTATTTTTTCTGTTCTGACAAAATTTTGTTTTTATATGGCATTATGGCATACACACATATAAATACACTATATATATATATATATCTATATATATATATATATATATATCTATATATATATATATATATATATATATATATATATATATATATACATATATAGATATATATATATATAGATATATATAGATACACACACACACACACACACACACACACACACATATATATATATATATATATATATATATATATATATATATATATGTATGTATAAATGGTTTACTATCACATGTTCGATCATCAATTGACGAGATGTGACAATTGCCACACACAATGGGGAAATCGGAACACGACCCACCAAAAAAGCGAATGGACCATTTCAGCAATGTCGAGAATGTGACTTTGTTGAAATGCTCACATCTGCCCAAATCTTTATATAAACAAACTCCAAGATCGCACTACAGTGAGGGTAAGGGTACATTTCCCCATCCCCACTATAGTGCGATCTGCACCGCAGTGATGGAGCTGACAACAGTGGCCATTCGCTCTTGTCAGCTTCAACATTATGGTGATCGCACTACCAGTTCTGCTAAGTGGTTTATGCACATATTCCGTTCATCTAAAAGATGAATGAAAATGTGATAGTAAACCTATATATATATATATATATATATATATATATATATATATATATATATATATATATAGATATATGGGTTCTGGATGTTTGCTCGAATGAGCAAATGACCGAAACCCAAACGGCCGGGCAAACTTAACGCAAAAGTGCTTTTCACCGAAGAAGCACTTTGGCTTAAGTATGCCTGTTGCTGAGGCTGTACTACTGTGTGGGTAAAGAAAAATTCCCTTTTCCCCAGTGTAGTGTGGTCTCAGAGGGAGAATATTAAAGTAGGGGGTGTGTGGGGGGCTGTGGGAGGTGCAGGGGGGCTTTGTTGTTATGTAGTTATGTTAATGTAGTGTTTTTTTTTTTTTTGTAACACGCTTTAATGAAAGTGCTCTTTCGATAAAAGCACTTCCATTAAAGTGTGTTTGGTTATTATGGATTCAGACATTTGCTTATTCAAGCAAATGTCCTAGATCTGTATATATATATATATATATATATATATATATATATATATATATAGGTTCATAGGTAGGTACTAGGCTATTGACCCAAGGGCCTAAGTAAGCCTAACCAACAAGGTTCCCTGGCTTACGCCTCCCAAGAAAGTTATTTTCCTGTGCCCCTGTCGAGCAGAGCCGCAGAAGTGATCCCCGGGGTGTATTTCTTATTCCCCATCCACTCATCAAGATTTTTCTTGAAGAGTGCTAATAGGAACTTTGCTTGACATAGATGGGTAGCTTGTTCCAGAGTATGAGAAGTCTCTGGGACAAGAATCTATCCCTCCAGCATGTCCTGTTTATTGTGGTGACAAGGTTTAGGTCCCTAGTGTGTGTAGCTCAGAGGGATTGGGATCTCTTTAGGTGCAGCATGTCTAACAGCTCTGGGTTTGACACAGCTTTATATGTTAGGCAGAGATCACCTCAGAGTAGGCGATATGCTAAGGAGTAAAGCTGGAGTTTTTTGAGATGGTCAGCGTAGGGCATCTGTTTGAGGCCAGTAATCTTCTTTGTGAGGTACTTCTGTGACTTTTCCAGCTGCTGCAGATGTCTTGCAAGGTACATTCCAAAAAAGGCATTGTACTCTATAATGGGACTAATGTATGTTGAGTAGAGGGGAACAATGACCTCTTTTTTCCTGGAGGAGAAACTTTTTGTGATGAGGTGTGCCATGTAGAAGGATTTCCTGACTACTGTGGTGATGTGATTATTAAAGGAGAGACTACTGTCCACCTGGGTCCCAAGGTCTCTTATCACACATTTGGCATTAAGTAGACTGCCGACTATGTGGTAGTTCATGGGTACAGAGTTTTTACCAAAGAGGATGACAATACACTTTTTGATATTGAGCTTGAGGCCATGGCTCTGACACCAGGCATCTGTCTCAGTGAGGCCCTTCTGTAGGATGTCCACATCATTTGGGGACTCAACTATGGCCCCTAGTTTGCAGTCATCTGCAAACTTCACCAGCCGAAGGTCTTCTGTGTTAGCCTTTATTTCAAGAGAAGTAGACACCAAACAGGAGAGGCCCCAGGACTGAACCCTGTGGCACTCCACTTGTCACTGGTTTGAAGTCAGATTTGGAGTCTGCAACTTTTACAGTGTGGGTTCTGTCAGTGAGCCAGCTGGCAACCCATCTTGTGACGTAAGGATTTATACTTAGTTTAGTGAGTTTATCTATAATTCCAGAATGGGGGATGGTGTCGAAAGCCTTGGCGGGTCAAGACAGGCTGTGTGAACCACCTTACCCTCGTCTACGCTTTGATGACTGCCTCAAAGAAGTCGATCAGGTTCAGGAGGCATGATCTACTTTTCACAAACCTGAACTGGGTGGGGTCCAGAGTTTGGAGGTTACCAATGTCTTTGTTTATGAGTTCCATGATGATAAGTTCCATGGCCTTACAGACCAGGCTTGTCAGGCTAATAGGCAATAGTTCCCAGGATCGGTGGTGGCTTCCCATTTGTGGAGTGGGATAACTGTTGCCGTGCGCCATTCAGTGGGCACAAAGCCTGATGTGAAGCTATGGTTGAACGTGGTGCTTAGGTAGGGAGCCAGTTCGTTCTGAAGTTCGTGTAAAACAGAGCCTGTGATGTTGTCCAGTCCCAAGGGTGCTGTGTTTTTGGCTTTAGAGAGTGCAGCTTTTACCTGCGTAGTTGTGATTACAGGGACTCTGTATTCTTCCTGTATATATATATATATAGGCCCTTTAGAGGGTGAGGGGGTTAAGGTTAGCATATATATATATATATATATATATATATATATATATATATATATATATATATATATATATATATATATATATATATATATATGTTTCATCAGAGATACAAAATATTGAAGAAAGAAAATGTTGAAACACAAAATGTTGAAATGGAATTTGCCTTATGCTCACCGCAGTTGAACATTTTCAGTGTGCTTATATTTATTACATTTTCTAACAGCAGATTGTCAATGTTAGAAAGTTCTATATTTCAACACTAAAACATCAGAATGTGTTGTGTTGGTAGTTCCATTCTAAAGTATGTATCAGTCTGCTTGATACTTCCTTAGGACATTAAGAGTGTTGAAAATATCATTTTAATCCCGTTTTTTTTTTCTAGTTTTGTTTGTGCAGCTATGCAACATTGACTCTCTGATTTCTAGTCCATTATACTGTAATAATGTCTTACAGTACTGTGAGCTGTGCAATGTGGTACATGTCATTCTGTATTTATAATGAAGTTTATATTGTATACTTAAGCATTAATGATGTATGCATGCTTGATTCTTGTAAATGTTGGTTAATGTTTTACTTATTAACTGTTACACATTGGCTATGTATTTTATATGTAATGTTTGTCATGCCTTAGTGATTATTGTGTTTGTTGTTGTGGTCCATACTGTTACTGAAAGGAGTCCCAGAACCACTTTACTTATCCAGTTAAACAATGAATTAATGAATGAATAGCTATTGTTACTAGCTAGGTCTTGCTATCTGTTTTTGTTCACATAGCCACATGTAGAGCTTGTTAGTTTAAAAATTTACTTTTTTCAGTTATTTCAGTCTGTTTTCCACTTCTGACAGGTGGGCTTCTACTACATTTTCCCACAACAGAATTTTGCACCCCAGCATCTTAAGCCCAAGCATAGCTCCCAGCCTCTTAGTGCAAGAAATCTGGACAAAGTCTGACATAATGGGGGAACACCACTCCAGAAATAGGGACAGATTTTAAATATTGTTCTTTTAAATTTAGACAAGTTTTAGAATAACAGGTTTTGTGTTAATATACATTTTCTAAAGGATTTGAAGTATGAAACTCAAATGTATGTAATTATTTAGTGACTTCTAATACTGAGCTCATCCATCCCAATGATATGGCAAGAAACCTGGCATTATGTGAAAATATGAACAGCTGAGAGCTATGAGCCCAAGGAATTTATCTTCATGCAGTATGCCTTGGCGACAGGGTTAACAGTACTCTGTAGCTGTTCTTGAGCCTAGCAGATAAAGCCAGCTACTCTGATTTGACATTAGAATTATAGTTTCCGTAATCAGTCTCTTTTTCTTTTGAAGGAAGGAATCTGCATATCGTGCTCTTTTACCCAGTTCTACCTTTGTCCAGTTTCACCTTTTCCTTTTCTTATATGTGGTTCCCCTATTTCCTTTTTCTTCACACTCATTTCCTCCTGTACCGCTTAAAAAGGTAGATTCTTCTCCATAGTACTAGTCAGGCCATTTCTAACTAGTCTTCTTCTTCAAAAAAGAAATAAAGATGAACCAACTCTAACATTAACACAAAGGTTTCTGTTAAGCAAACAAATGTATGATAGCTATGAAAGTTAGTGCAAAAGATTAAGACTAGAGCTGTTAACTACTTGTTCCTTGTAGTCAAGGTTACAGGGTTGGATTCCTTCCAACTCATTTTGCTTACTGTATCATCTAACAGTGCTTGTGGGGTGCCCCTGAAGAGAAACACTTATGCCCAGTGGATTTACCCAGTTAACAAATCAGCAAGCATTTTTCCATGTTTTATATATTTCTCAGGACATATGTAAAACAACCATATTCTTGTTCGCTGTAATCACCAGGCATAAAAAAATATATACATTAATAAAGTGGAGACAAATGATGGCTACTATTTTCCTACATTGCTTTTGCTCTCACATACTTAAAATGGATCTATATCAGAACACCGAAAGTTCACATTTTCGAATGTTCTTACATCGACCCCTAATCAGTGAATGCTGACAACATCGAACATTCAAAACAACAATTTTTTTTCCTAGAGAAAAAAATTGCTGTTCCAAAACACATACACACAACACAAGCACACCAAACAAACAGCAGTCCACACACATACACCCAAAATCTTACAACTAACCCTACACTAAACTCTACAAACACTACTAACTATCCACTTACCTTAACCTAAACCCTAACCCTAAAGTCCGTTACTATCGCACACTCACCTCACCCGCACCCTAACCCTAACTCACCTAACCCGCCCTAACCCTCACGTCCACACAATCGCACACATACCTCCCTTGCGCCCTAACTCACCTAACCCATGCCCAATCGCACACTTACCTGAACCTGACCCGTAACTTTCCACCACAGTGCTGAAAATAGCAAAACGACAGAAACGGACAACCAAATTCTTTCCCTAGGAAAAAATTTGGTTATCTGTCGTTTTGCTATTTTCAGCGTTTGCTGAATAGGGGTCGATGTAAGAACACTTGAAAGTATGAACTTTCAATGTTCTGATATAGACCCACTTAAAATATACTGTTGCAATGATGGCAGCAACAGGGTGAGAATGTATTCTCTTGTGTGTTGTCTGTGCTGTGCATTTGAGCACATCTAAATCTGGCTTACTTATTTGTTTACTAAAGTACATGCTCTGCTTGTGGTGTAAGGTTCTATTTGTGTGGTCTACAATAGCATTTCCTATGCTATCCTAAAGTGTGGATGGAAACCAACCTTGCTAAACTAAGTCCTGTTGAGGAATTTCTGATCAATCAATAATATAGTATAGGCTTTCGAGACATTACAGTAATTTTCCTTATCTAATAATAGCTGCTAATCTCTGATACCACTATTTAATGGTGATCTGGGTATAATGGCCTGCTAAATCTTTGAATGTCATAAAGAATGTAGATGGTACATATTTATTTATATTTGTTTGCCTTATTTTGATAAGCAGGTAGACTGTTTGGTCAGAAGATTCAGAAGATTGTTTTCAGTCATGACCTTTGCCATGAGGCTAAGGAGTGAAAAAACAGAGTACATAGATATTAAACAAATGTGCAGAGCAATATGGGCATGTATAAATATAATATTTGTTATGTTACTTCTGGAGCTTTTCTCCCCGGGCCTCTGCTGAAAATGGAAATATATACAGTTGGACTAGCCCGGTTAACAAATGTAAAATAAATAAAATAAATAAAATATTACCAACCATTTACACATCAAATGTATTCTGGCTGTATGTAAAAATAAATAATTGGTGTACAATATCTGTATTAAAATAAAAATTTTGGCAGACTGAGAAAACATCTTCCATTTCAAGTATGGTGTCTGTCTTTATTCTGAATGAAAAACTAGAAATGTGCACTAAAATTAAATTGATCAAAATTCAGAAAAAGGCATTAAGTACTATTTCTGTGGTTATTACACTCTTCTTATTTACACATACAATTGTGTTTGCAATGAAAAACTTTTCTCATTAAGATGAGCTCCGATTTTCTTAGAAAGTTATTTAACTGAGCTTGATAATGTCAAAAGTGAGCAGTAATGTCCAAATGTTGTGATGCTATAGAGCATACCTCTCAAGTGTACCTAATTGCGAGGAACGTATCTCATTTGGGGTCGTAAAAAGTTCATGTTCCTCAAAGTTCCTGGAAGTTCCACATTTAAAGACTCTGTCACACATTCAGTGTTAGGAATTTTTTGAAATCCGTGGTAAATAGAAATGAATCATATTAATTCATTAAAAGATCTTCTTTATAAGTAAACCAGCATATTTTGCCATCCTATGGCCTTCCTAGTTGAATCTGTTAGTAAGCCATTAGTATGTGTTCTACATTTTGCCCATTTGTTCCACATTATGAGGGCTAGTGTTCCTCATTTTGGAGATGGAAAGTTGAGAGCTATGCTATAGAGAAATAACAGACTACCTAGCAGTGTAGTGGGGACCAACACCATAGGTGAAAATACCTGTGAGTAAAAACATTTAGAAAATGGTCAAACTAAAACTCCAAACATGCTTAGAATAACTAAAGCAAAAAACAGAACTGTCATTTTGGCATAAAGCCTTTTAAAAACAAAATCTTTCACAGAAAGGCAAACTGCAGTATGATATCACAAAGCCATCAACAAACAATATTCATAGAACAAATTTCTATTGTCTTGAAAAGATATTTAGAGGGGGAAATACCAAGCACATAAATATTCGAAAAAGGGAAAAAAAACACCAAATCAAGAAAAAACAACACTGAACAACAGGTGTGTGCATATGCACACACACACACACACACACACACACACACACACACACACACACACACACACACACACACACACACACACACACACACACACAAAACTCATATGCGTTATTAAATGTGCATAACAATTACAAATAAAAAAAAACAGAAAACAGGATTCTGATAAAAAAAACACATTTTACAGTAACAATAGCTAGTGATATTCAAGCCACCTAATCTGCACCAGTTCACACTTTTCAAAATTCCTGTTTGCTGCCAGGCAAGGCAATATTTACCTGTTGCGATGTGCAACAGTAAATTTAAAAGTCAGAAAAAAAATCATTGAAGTTTAACAAGTAAAGCAGCTTCCACCATTTTTTTTCATTATAAATACATTTCCAACATTAAAATCAGAATGGCAACACTTAGCAATAGGAAAGCAATTTAAACAAATAATAAATAAATAGAAACAGAAGAAAGAAACTTCAATTCTTACAGTTTAGTCTGGATGATAGCACAAAGGAATAAGGTGATAATCTTTTAATGTGCAGCTAATTAGTCCAGGGGTTGACTCCCCCAGCCTCTATTTGCTTAACCAACAGTATTCCTGTGCAGAACCTAAAAATATGTCTGTGAGAATGAATGATGTATAACAGTTAGGAAATATAAATAAACATTTTTTTGCAATAATTTCACATTAATTTTAGTTTAAAATGAAATACACAGACATATTTAATAATTTACAATGTCTGATATATCTCACAATCAACTGCCCTATAGTTAATAAAATAATACTTAAATAATTGGCATAATCATTGTCAAAATAATACATTAACACAATGCATAAATGGCAGTACTGTTTAGCAAAATAAGCAAACATATACACACACACAATGCAGTGCACAGGCAACATGGTATCAACAAATAGAAATAAAGAGGTCATTTTTTTCAGTGCAATAATGCCCTACAGAGTGGGCATTATAGACAAGCATGGATCATCTAGAGGTAAGGAACACATCTACTTGTGTTGTCAGGCCTCACAACACCACTGGGATATATATTATTTCATAGAAATGTTCACATTACTTTTTCAATAAATGGAATATGATTAAAAGAAAAAAAATGTAAATCAGATTACTGGATGGGGCATCAACTCTGTCTTCATCTAAGTCTGTACTTGGAAACATTATAGAGAATGGTGAAGTGTACATCACATGGGCTTACCATTTATCAACAGTCCACAAAATAGATGCAAAAAAACACATAGTAGTCCATGAAAAAAAGACAAAAAGTAGCACTGATCATTGAAATTTCTGCACTTAGCAATTACAGTGATTCACATACAGAGAGAGAAACAAAGTGATAAAATACCAAGATTTGTAGGTAGAAACAAGAGCAATGTGGAAGAAAGATACCCAGATGGTCTTAATAGTAGTAGGAGCAATGGATCTGCCAAAAAATAATATATAGTTGCATTTAGATGTGTTACCAATAGATATAACTCCATATGAATTGCAGAAGGACTCAGTTCTGGTCACATTACAGGTGCTGTAAAGAACACTTTTGCCTAACATTAAAGATTGAAGCAAATGTACAAAGAGGTATCACTACACAGGTCACTAGAAGTGCAACTTAAATATTTAAATAGAACTGAAATAATTGTCTTTCCCTTTTGATGAAAAGCTTGTTACTCACAGTTTGGGGCTTTACACCCCTCTTCCAGTCATGCTTAGAAATTCTTAAGGAGAAAACATAATTTTGTGCTATCGAAGAAAGAACTCACAGTCTATTTTCATGTCATCCTTTGCCTTGAAAATAGATATAATACATTATTACTTCAGTAGTTTTAAATGTTAAAAATGGAAGACAGATGTTTTAGCATCTGATATAACTCTAGAAGAAGTAAAAATAGTTAAACTAATAATGATAATAAAATGGTATTGCAGATGAGTTAGCTACAAAATTGGAGACAAAGCTGTATGATTAATGAGCTAAACTGTTTAAAATATGATTAGAAGAAAAAAATCAGCTGTAAATTCAGTTAAAATGGTCAGAATAATATATCCTCCAAAAAAACAATAATTAAATAATAAATAATGAAGATCAAGTAAGCTATTCATACTGACATCAAAAATTCTTGCAAAACTACTGGCTAACAGACTATGTGCAATCTTTGTATAGTCAACAGTAGAGGAACGTTTTTTCATTCCATAGATGTAACAAAAGCCTATAGGAAAGTCTTCTCTCTTTTTAATTTCTCCAAATATTTTTGTTTTCTAATACCATGATAGGAATGGACCCCATTCCTAAGTCTGGGTATAAGAACAGTTCATAAAATATGTATTGTTTTAATTTCTGATGTTAGCCAAGAGTACTCTTTGTAGCACCCGCAAAATGCCCAGAACTGACTCCTTCAGTAATTCATGCAGAGTTACATGTATTGGTAACATATCTAAGTACGACTGCAGATTCTTTTTTATTAGACCCATTGTTCCTACTACCACTACTAGACCTGTCTGGGTATCTTTTTTATACATTGCTCTTGATTTTGCCTGCAAATCCTGATATTTTATGACTTTGTGTCTCGCTGCGGGTTCATAGGTTCATAGGTATATACCAGGCTAATGACCACTAGGGCCCTTATAAGACTAGCAGTAGAATCCAAATGTGACTCAAATTTGATTTATATAGGTGGTGATTTACTGATGGCCTCTCTCTGTCAGAGACATAGGAGCCGGACTGGAGGTGAATTTCCAATTACCCACCCATTAGTCCAAGCAACACTTAAACACGGATAGTGATAGGGACAAACTCTGCTTCTACAGATGAGGAGCCTGTTCCAGAAAATGTAAGACAGTGTAATCACTAGGTATAGCAATTTCAATGTCAGTGCTTCTTTTGTCTTTTTTTTTTTCATGGACTACCATATATGGTTTTCTTGCATTTATTTTTTGAACTGTTGGTAATGGGTAATCCCATAATGCTTTGTGATTCATGTTGCCAATGCTTTTCAGCTACTTCTATACTGTAGTATTTACACAATCACCAGTGCAGCAGTCTTGCCACATTATTGTGCTTTTCAGCGTAAAGAACCTCTGCCATGAGTGCGTCACACCAAGCAAGAAGATGTGTGACTGTTTCCAATTCTTTTTTACAGAACCTATATTTGTCTGTTTTTCTCAATGTTGATGGATTTTGTAAACCAAAGTGTACCTAGTCTACAGTCCTAGACTGCCATTATCTACCTTGTATCTTTTGGTTTTAATTCACCTCTTCTTAGCCATTTCTGTGTCAAATCCTGATCAACATGAGGACTTTCCAGGAGATCTCTATACTTTCCACTATATTTATGTCTTTTCCACATTTTTCCCTTCTCATGTTATTCTTCTCCTTATATTCTGGTTTGATTTCCATTCTCACTTGAGACTAAAACACTTCTGCTAAACTAAGCAGAGAGGTCAGTTTAAACTTCCCTTCCTCAAGTTTTAAAACTTTCACTATGTTTGTATCTGATGAGGTCAGCAGATATGCATGCAGTTTCATGACTGCAGATCTTATACATGTAATACATTTCAAGGAGGCCCATACCTCTTTCACAGTGAGGAATATATAATCTTGATATGTACTGATTTTTATATATCGTTTGATAAGAGTGAAGAATGTTTCTTGTTTTCCTTTCCAATTGATCCAATACCTTTTGGGGTTAGTCAGTCTCACCAAAACTGTAAGTTAGAATAGGAAGAGCATATTGGTTTATAGCTTGGACTTTATTCATAGATGCCAAAGGTATTTTCATTATTAATTTTAGTTTTCTGAAGTATTCCTTACTGAGCTTTATTCACATTTGTTCGTGTTTTATTGCCGATCCTTCATCTATTCCCTAATACTTATACACTCCTTCCTGCTCTAATTCCTTTATATCACATTTCTGTCCCAGATTGATATTTTCTTGGTACTGCAACTTTCCTTCTTTAAGTGTTGCTTTTGCACATTTATCAAGACTAAATCCATCCATCCATCCACAAACCCTTTTTCCCATTTTTGCAAGAGAGTTCAGGGTCTCACTTCAACTGTGGCAGTCATCTAGAGCCAAGGTGGTTCTTCCACATCATACACTCACACCTATGGCCAGTTTAGAGTATCCAATCCAACTACTGCATGTCTTTGGAATGTGGGAGGAAACTGGAGCATCTAGAAGAAACCAATGTAAACACAGGGAGGATATGCAGACTCTGCACAGAAGGCACCCTAGCCAAGAATCGAACCATCGAACCAGGGAACCTCTTGCTGTGAGGCAACAATGCTATCTGCTGTGCCAGTGTGTCACTCCAAGACCAAATGACATTCTTATATCATCTTAGAAAGTTTTAATCATTTGCAGTTATACTCATCTGAAGAACGGTATAGTTTTAAGTCATCCATGAAAAGTAGATGAGATGTCTTTAATCAAGGTTGTTTTCTGGGGTGAAATTGTAACCATGACCTAATCTGTTAAGCAAAGAGCTTAATGGATTAATGCCAAGACAAAACAAAAGCAATGAAAAAGTATCACCCTGGACTATCTCCCTTTGAAATTTTATCCCTAGGGTAATAACTTGCTCTTTGTCATGGCTTAAGTGCAAAGTGGTTTGCTACTGTCTCATAGTCACTTTATGTAAATGATCAATGTATGATACATTTTACACATCACTAAGCATTTCATTATCCATGAATGTGGGATGCTGTCATATTTTTATCTATTCATGCCATACTTAGATTATTCTCCTTTTTACAATTCTCTGTTATTTAGCAACAAATGGCCCTTTGTTCCATATGACTTTCTTTTGTTACCCAGTTGTTTTATTGCCATGATTGATTTTTTTCCTAAATGACTATACCTCTGTCTGCTTCAATTCCAGTATATAGTTTATACATTGTCAGAAGGCAAGTAGGATAGCTTACAGGCTTACTCTTAAGGAGGGGTATTGCTTTTCCACTCATCAACCTGGTTGGTATTTGTTCAGGATGCGCATGTAATTAATTCTTACACTGGGCTAAATCTTTGTGTAAAGTCTGCATATCATTGCTGGAGTCTTCCTGTGTCCTGACAGAGTGTTCATCAAACTATCTGGAGATATACAGAGCTCCTAGCCCATAGTTATTTGGCTTTCGCCACCCCTTTAGTTTGAATTGGGTGATGAATCTGTCCCTCCAGCACGTTCTCTATTAATAACCGTGGTCAGGTTTAAGTCTCCCGCCTCTTGTGGTTCTGAGGGATCTTTTTTTTTGAGGGTGAAATTACCTCTGAGCAAGCGGTATGAGACTGAAATAGAGCTGAGTTCTTTCAGGGGCAGGGCAGCATAAGACATTTTTTGAGACCTCTTTTGGTGCTCAATCATAGGTCTAATGAGTGATGGTAGGTAGGGTAACCTTTGTTTTTCCCGCGGGTATGACTATGCTTTTTTGGCATTTAACTTAGGCTTATGGCTGGCACCAGTTATCCGTTTCTGTGAGGCCCTTCTGAAGGATATCTGTGCAGTTGTGTACTGGTATGTTGTGTTTGACTAATTTTATATCATTGCTGGCTGACTTGGAGTTGTGTGCACTTTTTTTTTTGCTATCTGTGTATAGTTTTCTCTCTGCTGAAGGTGTTTTCCCCCCCCCCCCCTATTTCTCTATGTATCTTAGTATAATCTCAAGGATTACTTGCATAACGTTAGACCCTCTTAGTAAAAACTGTGTCCTGAAAGAGTGCTCTTCAAACTATCTGGAGATATACAGAGCTGAATATATTTTTCTGGCACTTCAGAGTTGTGTACTGGTAATTGTTGTTTGACTAATTTTATATCATTGCTGGCTGACCAGAGTTGTGCACTGTTATTTTTGCTTCACTGTATAGTTTTTCAGATCTCTGCTGAAGGTGTTTATCCCCCCTCCCCCTATTTCTCTGTGTCTTAAGTTGGTATAACTGGTTTTACATCCTGTGTGTTATCTGACCATCTCAATGATTACTTGCATAAAGTTAGACCCTCTTAGTAAAAAAAGTCTGAATCATTGCTGGAGCCTTCCTGTGTCCTGAAAGAGTGCTCTTCAAACTATCTGGAGAAATACAGAGTTGAGTATATTTTTCTGGCACTTCAGAGCTGTGTACTGGTAATTGTTGTTTGACTAATTTTATATAATTGCTGGCTGACTTCAGAGTTGTGCACTGTTATTTTTGCTTCACTGTATAGTTTTTCGGATCTCTGTTGAAGGTGTTGGTTTTCCCATATCCACCCTCCCTATTCCTGTGTTGTTGTTTAAATTTGGAGGTTTTTGCAGTTGCAGATTTGATCTAGGACACTCCCCCCAGTCCCATCTCTTTACCTCATTCTTCCTAATAGACTCCTTCTGCATTGTTTTTAGTCATTTTTAATTTAATTGCATTTTTTAAACTTTTTGGTCTAACATTGCTCCATAATCAAGTATGCTAACTTGCACTGCATGTGAATTGTTTTGACTGCTGTTTTAGCTATTTTTCTGTATATATAACAAAAAAAAAAAAAAAAAAAAGAAAATACCTTTCCTGTAACTAGTGTAGTCCAGATTCAGATTTTGCTGTATCCAGGACTGTATGTAAGCTTCTGAGCCCCCCCCCCCAAGCTTTCTGTGTTGGAGGGAAGCTTTCTAGCTTATCAGTGGGAGTGGCAAGCACTAGGTAACCTATCTACCACATAAGGAGTGGTTCTGGCCCAGAAATTGTAGTTATTGGCCGTTTGGGCAGTTTTTCCATCTCTCTCTCAATATTTTGATTTAAAAGCCCACATTTGCACTTGTTTCCCCCTTTCCTGTAACTAGTTTAGTCCAGATACAGATTCTTACTTTTAGCACTTGAATTTGCTTATTCGTGATCAGCACTTGTTCAGAACTTGTAAGCACTAAATAACCTATTAATTACTACAGCACTCAACCTTCCTCATTACCTAGAAGAAAACAGTTTTGGTACTTACTTTCCTCACTTGCTTAGAGAAAAACAGCTCTTGTACTCACTTTCTTCACTTATCTAGAGGAAAATAGTTTTTTTTTTTATTCAGGCATGTCCAAGGGTCAGCTCCCAATGTTCTCTCCTGTCTATCTGATGAATCAAGGCATCTTGGGGCAATGTAGAAATTACCTCATGTACACAGACAACCCTCTCCTCCTACCACCCAACACTATAACCTGTGAGAGATGCACTTATCTAGCCAAACTGGAGGTAAAGTCTCTCCAATCAAGAGTGAACTTGACAGTCAAGAGGAGAAGGTAAACACTTGCACCACACCACACTCATCACATAGTCGCACTAAATCTACACCACCAAAATCCCCACATAGAAACACAAAAACATTCACGGAGGCTCTCAATAATAATCTGCTCAAGCAACAGAGACTTCCAAAGCAGAAATGCAAGCAACCTCCACCCCCAACACAACCCAAATGACACATAGCCTGCAGACTCAGTGTGCCACTCAACCTCAGCCAATAAGGCAAAACAACATACTCAACACACTAGTCATAGGCGACGCTATAGTCAAGCACACTGATGTCCCACTCACCAGGCTAAACAAGAAGTTTACTGTCAGCTGCCTGTCGGGTGGCAGGATCCGACACATAACCCACACACTCAGGTCACTCCACAACAAGTAGAAATATGACTCTGTCATTGTCCATGTTGGTGTGAATGACCTGAGACATACCTCCCTGGACTACATGAAAAGAGACATGGAAGAGCTCTCCGATCTTGTAGCCCAGGCAGGTATGACCCTAGCCCTGAGTAGCATTCTGCCATCACCCAGACTAATGCAGCAGTACAAGGACAAAATGATTGACTTCAACAATTGGCTAAGCTTCTGGTGCCATTCTGAAGGGATCCAGTATCTGTCTGCCTGGGATGACATGGTCGACAGACCACGATGCTTTGCCAGAGATGGCCTGCACCTGTCACCCCTGGGATTCCGGATACTGGCTAAGGTTCTTGCTGCTCCTATAGTGCCTTTTTTAGGCAAGGTTCAAATGACAAATTCACCACTGTAACAGGAACAGACAAGCAAAAGCTGAGGGTGATGCTACTCAATGCTAGAAGTCTAAATCTCAAAATGCACTCACTCGAGGCACTCCTTAAAATGGAGAATATCGATATTTGTGCAGTGACTGAGACCTGGTTCAAGGCTCCAGAGAGCACCCCTGCACTACTAGGCTATAACTCATACCCCATGTTTCAGCCTTGTAACCTGGACTGGAACACCAAAGGTGGAGGTGTGTCCATATTCATTAAGCATATCCACACCTCCAGGCTAGTTGCTCAGCACAATGCAGCTGAGGTTATCCAAGTGCAACTAACTCTGGGCAAAAATGCAATCCAAATTGTAGCTTGCTACAGATCCCCCACCATGCCCCAGGATTCCCACTCCTCTTTTCTTGATGTACTGGAAAATATTAGGGTTCAACCAAACACCCTAATAATGGGCGATTTCAACTACCCCACCATTAACTGGGAAAACTACTCATGTACCAACTCCTTTGCTCAACGCTTTCTGGAATTCATAAACTCCAGTGCCTTGGATCAACTTATCCACACCCCCACCAGGGGCAACAATATCCTAGATCTAGTCATTACCACTATGAGTGACTGGTGTTCCACACCTGACGTCAATGCCTCATTGGTCTGATCTGACCATAAGCTAATTACCCTAGATATCCACATCCTGCCTCCACCCCCATTAAGGAAACCATGGTAAAAAATTTCTCCAAAGCCAACTTCATGCTTCTTAAGACAAAAGCAGTGAACTTCATGACAAACATGCAGATGGACAATACAGTTACGACTACTGAATCCTACACAATTGCACTTTATAAGCACTTACATGAGTGCATGGATCGTGCTATCCCAAACAGAACCAAGACGCTAGCCTCCAAAAAAGGAAGCCAATCTGGTGGTCCCCTGCCATAAACAAACTGTACAACAGAAGGAAGAAACTCTTTCAAAAGAGAGTAAAATCCCATAAGTGGAGGAGCTCCCTGGGCAGCCTCAGTAAGAAGCTGTGATTCTTGATAAAATCCTCCAAAGCTAGTTATGAAAACAAAATCGCCACTGATTCTAAAGACAACCACAAAGCATTCCATAGCTATGTCAAGAATCTCAATGGCAACACTCAGATCTGCTCTGAGTTACAGCACAATGGCAATAAATATACAGTCCCAACTGATATTGTCAACATCCTGGCAGATAAGTTCAGTGCTAACTTTACCCCCCTCTCGCCTCATAAAGAGCCCATCTCTATACCAGAAGAATGCAAATTTCCTGTAATCACAGCTGCACAGGTAAAAACCACACTCTCCAAAGCCAAGAACACAGCATCCATGGGACCAGACAACATCCCTGGCTGCATTCTACATGAACTACAGAACGAACTGGCACCCCACCTAAGTACCATGTTCAATCATAACCTCACCTCAGGCTTTGTGCCTGCTGAATGGGGCACAGCAACAGTTAATCCACTCCACAAGGGGCGAGCCACCACGGACCCAAGAAACTACCACCCCATTAGCCTGATGAGCCTGGTCTGCAAGGCCATGGAACGTATCATCATGGAACTTATAAACAAAAACATTGGTTATCTCCAAACTCTGGATCCCACCCAGTTCGGGTTTGTAAAAGGCAGATCATGTCTCCTAAACCTGATAGACTTCTTTGAAGCAGTCACCAAAGCCGTAGACAAGGGTAAGGTGGTTCACATAGTCTATCTAGATCTTGCCAAGGCTTTTGACACCATCCCCCACTCTGGAATTATAGATAAACTCACTAAACTAGGTATAAATCCCTATGTCACAAGCTGGGTTGCCAACTGGCTCACTGACAGAACCCACACTGTGAAAGCAGCAGACTCCAAATCAAACTTCAGACCAGTGACAAGTGGAGTACCACAGGGTTCAGTCCTGGGTCCTCTCCTGTTTGGTATCTACTTCTCTGAAGTACAGGCTAACACAGAAGGTCTTTGGCTAATGAAGTTCGCAGATGACTGCAAACTAGGAGCCATAATCGAAACTTCTAACAATGTGGACATCCTACAAAAGGGCCTCACTGAGACAGATGCCTGGTGTCAAAGCCATGGCCTCAAGCTCAATGCTTAAAAGTATATTGTCATCCCCTTTGGTAAAAACTCTGTACTCATGAACTACAACATAGGCGATAGTATACTTAACACCAAAAGTATGATAAGAGACCTTGGGACACTGGTGGACAGTAGTCTATCCTTTGATAATCACATTGCCACAGTAGTCAGGAAATCCTTCTATGTGGCACACCTCATCACAAAAGGTTTCTCATCCAGAAAAAAAGAGGTCATTGTTCCCCTCTACTCATCACACATTAGACCCATTATAGAGTACAATGCCCCTTTTGGTATGTACCTCACAAGACATCTACAACAACTGGAAAGGCCACAGAAATACCTCACAAAGAGGATTACCGACCTCAAACAGATGCCCTATGCAGACCGTCTCAAAAAACTCCAGCTTTACTCCATCGCAAATCACCTACTCAGAGGTGATCTCTGCCTAACATAGGAAGCTATGTCAAACCCAGAGCTGTTGGGCATGCTTCACTTAAAGAAATCCCAATTCCTCCGCTACATGCTCTAGGGACCTAAATCTTGTTACCTACCACAATAAACAGAACATGCCGGAGGGATAGATTCCTGTCCCAGAGACTTCCCAAACTCTGGAAAAACTACCTATCTATATCAAACAAAGCTCCTCATTAGCACTCTTCAAGAAAAATCTTAATGATTGGATGGGAAATAGGAAATTCACCCTGGGGATCACCTCTGTGGCTCTGCTCGATAGTGGCACAGGAAAATAATTTTCTTGGGTGGCAAAAGCCAGGGTACCATTTTGGCTGGGCTTGTATAGGCCCCAGGGCTGATAGCCTAGTACCTACCTATGAACCTATGAAAGATGTTAATACTTTTAGCCAGAAGTTAGATATGGCATCTGGGTCTGGAGCTTTTCTTAATTTTGTTTCAATTCCTCTGCTCATTACTTCATCTGATTCCATACCCTCTACATATTTCTTACTGTTTCTTTTCATGTTTCTACCCATTCAGCATATTTGTTATGTTCCACAGGGTCTTCATGACCATTTCTCCAAAATGTGTCTATTTCTTCTTTTTGGTGCTGTTTCTGTTCCTTTTGCTTTGTTTCTCAGTTTCTGTAAAGCTTTTTTGGGTCTGCAATGAATTACTTATTTTGTAATTTCCCCTTCATATTTATGTACATTACATATCTTCTAGGGTTTTCTAACTGTGCAGATATCTGTAGTTTGTTTTTTGCAATATATGTATGATAGATCCTGGTTGACCCTGATATTGTGCATTGCTTTTACTATGTCTATATTTCTCAGTATTTTCATAGATCAGTTCCCTCTGTTATATTATTCTAACAGCGACACTTCTTCTCTTAATTGCTTTATAGTCTTCATGACAGTTTCGCATTTCATCCCTTCCTTTCTTTTGTTGCTCTATATTTTTATGGTAAGACTTTGTATGATATAAATTTAGCTGATCAGTAATATATCATATTTATCTTTGCTAATTACTGTGTTATCTTTTTTATCAGACAACTAACATTTTGGGTCTTATTTTGTACTCTTTCTTTCACTGATCTTAATTTGTTGTTTCATATCTATTAAATCAACCAACTCTTCCCTTAAATAATTTTCTTCTAAACTGACAGCATATTCTTTTTCGGTTTCCTGCTGACATTTTATAGAAAGTTCCATAACATCTTCATGTGACAAATCATTTTCAGCCACATCCTGCATTATCTGCTGCTCCTTCATATGGGAACTCATTGGCCTATCGCTCCACAGCAATGCCTGCATCATGATATTGTAAATATTGGTGTTGTGCTGGAGTCTAGTCATGCTCTGTGGGTTCTATATATGTTTCATAAGTCAGGGATCTAATAATTATCCAGCATCACCTAACCCATAGTATCAGCATGAGGATGCTACTACACTGGGGCATTAAATAAAATGTAGCCACAGTACTTACAGTTATCAGCTGATGTCCATTTTTAATGTCACCATGAAGGAAGCAAGGTTATAGTTCATGCATGCCATATAGGCAAACTATGGAAAATGCATAGGTGCTATACATATACATTAGTTATGATGTACTAACCTATGAACCTATGAACCTATGTCATGTGCCCCACAAACTTCGTGAGAGTTTATGAAATAGTATTCCTTCCTGTTCACAAAGGTTTGTGACTGTGGGACACCTGGGCATTTTTGATATATGTACAGTCTATGACACCCAGTATTTTAGGCACATGAGTGATGTTACAGAAGGCCAACGTGGTGTTAGTTCTCTCCTGTGATGTGTTGGGAAGCCATATATGATGACTGACATGTAGAAATATTATACCAAAGATCTTTTTAGGTAATCTATTGGCAAAGACCTAAGAATTATGCAATGTGTTTGCTGCTAGTAACTTAAAGGTCTATGTAGCAACAATAGAAAGAGCTATACATACCTTGGTCCATACTGGTCTTGGGAAATAAAAGAAAAATCTAAAGTAAAATGGGAAATTTCAAACCCTGTACCATTTACAAAAAAAAAAAAAAAAAACACTATAATTAATCAGTTAGTGTCTCACAGTATTTTTTACATAATTAGAAGTATAAAGCTCTAATGTGTGACATTATTCAATTATTGCAACAGTTTGTGAGTTATGAGGAATGGGACACATAATTGCAACAGCAGAAGCAACCTGTAAAACCAAGGACAGTTTGAAAGAGATGGGGGTGTGTCCATGGAGAGGGGTGGTTTTGGTACAGTGCAGGAGGAATACTAGACGACAGCATGGAGAATGACTAAACCATTACTTTCACTCACTTAAAAAAGTTAATTGGACAACAGTTCTGGCATCATGATGCACTCCACAATCAACAAACATGAAACTCTAATGCCTGACATTACTGAATTACTGTAAGGATCTGCAATTTACAAGGACAGGGACAAAACAATAAGAAAAGACATTGGTGGTGCTCCTTCAAGTCAGGGCCAAGTACGGGGTATGTGTGTGTGTGTGTGTGTGTGTGTGTGTGTGTGTGTGTGTGTGTGTGTGTGTGTGTGTGTGTGTGTGTGTGTGTGTGTGTGCGTGTGTGCATGTGTGCGTGCGCACGCACGCGTGCATGTGTGTGTGTCTCAGAGAGCGAATGTGGGTGGTGCCTGTGCCAACACAATGCATGGACAGCCAGTGTTGACTTTCTAAAGTACTGATTTGTACTTGTAGTTGTCAAGGCTGTTATAGAGGCCTGAAGTTAGCCAGTAACAAGGTCTTTCCTCATTATGGCTAATGTGTGTCGATTGCATTACCACCTGCAGCGTTTTTATTTATTTATTTATTTTTAATTCTCAGTCTTACATTTCTAGCAATTCATTGTGCATACGTTCATGATACATTGCATTGACTTAGTTGCATTAGTATTAACATTTTCTTCGGTGTACATTTGTATTTTTCATGACTGGTTTATTAGATTTAACCATTTATGAAAGAATGGAACTTTTTATCTCCATTACTCCAGGTGCATCTATCACTTTCAATACCTAATATGCAAAACTCCTATGTGAAGTTTCTATTTTTCGTCTAAAATCTGATTCCCTATATGTGGCATGCTGTGTTCCAAATATATTTTATATTAATACAGTCAAAATATGTGCACACTGTTTGACTTATGTGGATTACTTCTTTAATCTTTTTTCATATTTTGACTTTTTTCTTTAAGTATTTTTAAAGGGATGAAAACAAGTATTGTATGTTTATCCCAAATGTATGTACGGTTTTTGTATGGAATAACATTGGTCATCTACATTTATTTAACTTTTTATTGCATTTTAAATCAGTATGAAATTATAATATATGTTTTACAATATATAACAATCAACTAAAACAAATAAAACTATATACAGGGTCCACAACAAAAATTTACATTGAAAAAAATCAATAAAACATTTGCAATGAGTCTATAAGTTTTTGCCAAGTAAATGTTTATATGTGATATTTGATGTTCTGTTATACACAGATTGTAATTCCTTACTACATACATGTTTTGCTAAGTAGATAAATTCAGTAAAAGAGAGGATATTTTATTTTTCAAATTTATTGCTATGACTTTCGTGGCATTGACCAGAATGGACCAAAGAAGAGGCACTTGTGTTTTTGCATAGAATATGGAATTGGGGCATTAATAATATCATATTACATTCTTTGAGCACATCGCATGAATATGTCCAGTTAATACAAACAAAAGATTTACCTAAGTCTAAGTTGATAATTAAAAGTTCTTTCTTGTTCTTATTAGCAACATCTGTCAAAGATGAAAGTCTAATGGTGCTATCTTGTACTTTTCTGTTTAAAATAAAACAGTTTGGTTGCCTTCAATTAGGTTTGACATCATATGATTTAATCTTTTTGCCAACATAGACCTAAAAATTTTATAATCAATATTTGAAAGAGAAATAGGGCGATAAGATGAGACTAAATTTGTATTCTTGTCTTGTTTCAAAATAGGAGATATCAATGAAAATGTCCAAGTGGGAGGAATATTTGACATATTCTAACCTCTTCAAATGCTTTTAAAAAGATCCTTTGAATATTATCAGAAATTATTTTAGTTATATATCAGGAATTATGCCATCTAGACTGGGGGGCTTGTTATTTTTTAAGTTTTAAATTTGTTCTTTCAGTTCCCTGAAATAAATTGATTTATCTAATCTTACATTTTGCTCTTTTGTTAATTTATGATTTATATTTTCTTTTAGAAAGTTATCAGTTAACTCACTGTTACCTAGGGTTTACTTAAAGTTAATTAACTCACAATGTTTCTTAAAAGTCTTTACTATATCTTTTATATCTGTTGCTTTTCTAAGGTTATTATTAACTTTATATGTAATCTCTTTAATATAGGCTATGTTATTTAATCTTTTTGATCTAATGGCTGTAAATTTTTGGAATTAACAGCGTATGACTGCATTTTAAGTTCTTCCACTTTTATACTGAGACTTTATGATTTAATATTTCCATGTATTTTAAAGCTTTCAATTCAGAATGTGTAGCCTTATCATTAGGTTTTAAGCTTAACATTAATTTATCAATTTTTGAGTTTAAAGAAATTAATTCTTTGCCCCACTCTTTTTTTTTTTTTGCAAACATATCAACTCTTGACTCTACCATATAAATATGCTTTTAACACATCTCATAAAATAACATCATGATGTCACCATTGTTATTAAATTCCATAAACAGTTTTAATTCCTTTAAAAACATTCCTTAAATCCTTTACTTTTTTGTAATATAAGCTGGAATTCTTTGCCAAATGAGTAAATCATTAGATTTTATATTACAATTAAAAATAATAGCATTGTGATCAGAGAAAGGGCACAAAATTATTACTACTTCAATTTTTGAATATAGTCCATTCGATGTAAAAAATTTATATTTTTTAAGTGCCAAATCTAAATGAATAATGTGTGCAATTAAGGAAATTTGTCAATTTTAAATCAAGCATATATTTTAGAATCACTGAGTTGATGAAATAATTTAATTGTTTGGCAGTAACAGATATTTTGTTTTTTTTATTTTTGGTAGTATCTCTTTCTGATTGAATGCAATTATAATCACCAGCCAGTAAAATGTCTCCTTTCACATATAAGGTTATACTATCTAAATGTTTCTCCTTACTTTAGAACCAATTCTGGGAATCTAGTAAACATTCACAAATGTGTAATACTTCTTATTGACCTCAAGTACTACCAGTCCCATTATAGAATTTTTATAGAGCTGCGGTGGTGCAGTGGTGAGTGTTGTCGTACAATTTTTATAGAGCCACAGTAGTGCAGTGGTTAGCATTGTCACCTCATAGCAAGAGGTTTGCCCAATTGATTCTTGGCTGGAGCGCCTTTTGCGTGGAGTCTGCATGTCCTCCCCGTGGTTGAGTGACGTTAAAGACATGCAGGTTGGTGTGTGCATGAATGGGCATGCCTTCTTTGAAGGGTGGGCATCGGGCTGGCAATTTGGCACTGTAAAAATCTACTGCCAATCATTAGCGGATGGGAGTTCCACTATGGCGACCCCTAACCGGGAAAAGCCAAAAGACTTTATTAGTGTAAGTATCAACTTCTCTAGGCACAGTCAGTGACTTCTTCCAAAGTATGAGTGCCTTTCCTTTTTGAACTACAGTGTGAGTCCACAAAAATTGAATAGTCTTTGAATATCAACCTATCTAAATGCTTTTTCAATAAATGTGTTTCTTGTAGAAAGAGTATATGGGCTTTATTTATTTATTTATTTATTTTATTTAACATATTATTTATTTAACATTTGCTTACCAGGAAAGTCCAACTGGCACAGAGCCCATTTTCAGTGGAGGTCCAGGGAGAATTTAAGATATTTAATTAAGCTACCTGTCTTTGTGGGATTATTAAGTCCATTAACATTTAATGAAATGCATGTACGCACTGACATCTTTAAAATAAAACAGTTCTAAGAAAGTTAAATTATGGTTTTGTATCAAGAAGCTGCATTTAATTTTAACAGTTTTTTGTTATGGACTAAATCATAAGCCTAACTATTAACAAATTAGCTATAAAAATATTTACACCCCCTAACACAGAATAAAATACTCCTGGTTTGATGAAGGAATCATGCAAACCACCCACAATAATCATCCTCTTAGTACCCAATCTCTTTTTATTGCTACTACCTCTAAAATTAAACTGTGTATCAATATGTATTTCTCCTAATATCAATCTGTTTTCCAAAATCAAACTTCAGTTTAATATTTAAATTCAAGGACTATTAATTATATAATAATGAGAACAAAAACACAAACCAGGCAAAAACCAAATAATGGAATGAATGAAAAAGACAGCTAAATCCTCTCATAATGTTTATTAAGCGCTTTCATCTTCAAATTACCAGGACTTCATCAGAACAAACAGTGTTACAAAAACAGCAACACATTTATAGTCATATGTAATCACGGAATCTCCCCTTAAATAAACATCACCAGTAACATCATAAGTAACAGCATAATCTATTTACATTATTAATTACAATTTTAAATTAAGAATTTTGAAAAAAGTTTGAAAGCTCTTTAGTCTTAACATATAGTAGGAATTTTTGTGAGTTAGGGTCAATTATTAAGAAAAATTGGAGAGTTTTTTTTTTTTGTATGGATGAGCATTACAAAAAGATTATGGGTGAAAAAACTGTGATTGTCTAAAAAGGATTCATGCTTTAAGAATTTACTAGAGAATGTTAGCCCTAAACCTTTGGAAGGAAAATATGACTAAATGTGGCCATTGTTCCCAGTGCTCTTATATTGCAGAAGGAATGTGTTCTATGTAGAAGGCTTTGGTAGTGTTAAGTTGCATGGAAAATTTCAGTGTGGGAGCAAAGGAGTGGTGTATTTGGCTTTGTTTGGATCCTGTAATGCATTCTATATAGGGAAAGCAAGGTCAAGCCTTAGGAAACATATCTATCAGCATACATATAACATTAGGAAGAAAAATGAAAAAAAATGCCTTGTATAAGCATGTTGAGTCACATCCCTCACATTACTTTAAATTTACAATTATAGACCAAGTAGACCTAGGACAGAGGGGAGATCCCAGTGATGATTTTTTTAGAATTTTTAGAATTAAAATGGCAGTTAAAAATGAATGCTATTACTAGTCCTGGTTTAAATGATGCTATGTCTGTGATCAGTGTTCTGAAATTAAAGAATGCATATTTTATATAATATTTAGGGTTTTAAATTGAATTTTGTTAGGGTCTTTAGTTGTAGTAATATAATTTTTATATGTGTATTTATTTTCATAGATAGGTTCTTAATGTAAAATTCTTAATTTAAAACTGTAATTAATAATGTAAATAGATTAAGCTGTTACTTAGGTGATGTTTAAGGGGAGGTTCCATGATTACATGTTACTATAAATGTGTTGCTGTTTTTGTAATAGTGTTTGTACTGATGATGGTAATTTGAAGATGATAGCTCTTAATAAACATTGTGTGGGGACTTAGCTGTATTTCTCATTCATTAATTATATAATAATCAAATTTCTAATAATGAAATAAAAAAAAATAAACCCCCCAATAAAATTGTAATTTTGTAGATTAATATTATCTATTAATTATGCATGTATATTCTTTTATCATTTCACAATAAAGCTATCTTAAACCATTGCTTTGTAGAACACATCCTATCATTTGATTCTTTAATTTCAGTGTTAATGCAAAGTCTGAATACTGAAGAATCTGACTATTATAAATTAACCAGACAAGTGTTTTCTTTTTATATTCTACTCAAATGCTTACTACATGATAAGTCTCTTCTGCCCTTATAAGTGTCTGCATGCAAAATTACCTTTAAGATACCATATTTATGACATCCTACATCAATGGTCCGACTCTTAAGAACCTTCAAATTCAACTGTGTTCCATATAAGACTGCAGCAAATCATGATATAACTGGTAAATCAAACAACAGTACATCATCAGTCCCTACAGTGACTAGATGGCTTAATGTCTGTTTTATCACATCTAAGGCAAATCTTATCTTTCTTCCATTATCCTTTCCTTTCACTACAGTAACCTAATGTGTTTTTTATCCACTATCGGGTCTTGTCAAATATGTTTTTTAACCTTAAATAGAATGGTGCCTTTTTGGACTTGAATACATATGCTAGAAACAATTAATAGATATTATGTATCTCTCTTTCATTGATATATCTCATCTAAGGCAAATCTTATTTTTCTTCCATATCTCTTATCTTTTTCTTTACTTTGTCTTGGAATGTGGCAGGCTAGCAACTATTACAAATGTGTTATCTTTTCCTGTCACTACAGTAATCCAATGTGTTTTTATCCACTATTGGGTCTTGTCAAATATGTTTTTTAACCTTAAATAGAATGGTGTTTTTTTTTACTTGAATACATATGCAAGAAACAATGAACAGATATTATGTATCTCTCTTTCACTGATATATCTCAGCATTAAGGCTCAGTTAAGTCCCTAAACTTAACATGAAATTTTCCAGTAACAGGTTTAATTTAGGACTCACCTTTGGCCACTGCAACAGCTTTAACATCAGCACACCACAACAAGAATTACTAGTGATATTATGACTGGTGCAGATAGGTGTAATTTGCACATACAAGCAAATATTAACTGCAGAATATGTTGATATTTCTGAAGTTCCACTAGTAATCTTGCTTACTCTGTAGACTGTAGTAATGAGCAAGAATAAAGAAATTCAGGCAAATAATATTTAAAAAAAAGAGAAACCACAACAGCCTTACAAAATACATCAGTTCCTTCTCACACTTACATTCCAAAGTCTAAATTATGAAGACAATTTTAAGTCTAGTAAGTACAGCTGGCAAAATGAATAGCTCAAGGTATGAAAATAAGGTCCTCTAAATAAATAGTTCTTTTACTGAAAGAATTCCATGGCAGAGGTGTTATCAAATATGTGATGAAAGTAAATTTGGAAGCCTGCACGTTGACATAACAATGTGCTATATTTGATTCATTCTACTATTGCACATAAAGCATTCTTTCTTATCCCCTTGTCCAATACATTTACTGGTAGAAATAAAATGTGCCTTGGTAAGTAAACTACTTTGTAATTTGTATAAGTCTACTGCATGTTGTTGATTGTAGTATTTAGTACACAGTGTTTTTTGATGCATATAAATTCACTGCATGTTGTTTACTATAATGTTTATTAAGATGTTCGTTTGAAAAGTGTACACTTCCTTTTGATATGTTGCCATATCTGATCATTAATAAGATGCCTTGACAATTTAGCTTAGTAATTATAGCCTCAAAAATGCCTGCATGCAATATTATCTGAAATGGTACTGTTAAAGTAAATATATTATGTCTCTGAATCACACTGCCTTGTCTGTTTCACATAACAAATATTCACCCAAAGGCTTTGTTATACACAGTCATTTTTTCAATATTTTGCTCATAAAAGTATCTGTTCTACCATTGTGGTCAATAGCAGGTCTTGTCTCTCCTGCTGTACCTAAGTGTTTTTAGCAATTTTTACTGTAATTTTGCTTCTTCCAAAAACAGACCATGCCCGTAAGAGCTGACTTCATTCCCATGCGTTATATTTCTTCCCTACATGTATGGAATCCCATAGCATTAATAAATACTCCTTTTGATGTTCTGCGATTCTAATTATATAATCATATACACTACCTAATTGAGCTAGAATGCAAATACATATATCATTCTTGCACATGAGAAAGTAAAACAGTTAATATTAATTTTCCTATCTGAAATTATAACTTCTAGTTGCTCAAGGGACCTCAAATGCAGCATTTACATTCAAAGATAAAACAAACACCGATAATAAGCAGTAATCACGCATTATAAATTAATCCAAAAGTCTGTCTTTTACTTGTTCCCATTCTGCAACAAAATATTATATTTTAACATTTTATTTTCTGCATCTCAGCATTCCAGCTGGTGCATTTCCTGAAAGTTCAAAATTCAAACTAGTCTTCTTGTTGTTTCTGTACATTTGCAGTGTCTCTGTGATCCTTTGTACAGTGGAATATAGATTGCAACTTTTCCAATGCAAAAAAGTATATATATATATATATATATATATATATATATATATATATATATATATATATATATATATATTCTGGTAGGAAATACACTTTATAAAAGTTGTTTAAAGCAGTACAAAGCTTGCAACTGCTTCAGGCAAGCTGTATTTTTAAAAAAGAAATCTATTTAGCAGATTTACAAGCAAGATGTTGGAATTTGCATGTAAAATATTCATTTAAACAATCTCTTCATCTGTATTTAACACAAACCTGTTTCCCACCATCAAATTCAATTCATTACCTTTCAACTAATAACTTATTAAAATAAAGTTAGTAAAAAAGTAAAATATAAAGCAAAAGAAAGAAATAAAGAAATATAAATACAACAGTACTATGGATTCGTACGGTCTCTATTACAGCTATATAAGGAACACATATCTAAACTCCTACATTATAATGTAATTAAAATCCATTTTTAATTTTAACACTTTGCTATTATTTTCAATGAACTAGTACTATAATATTATATTTGCCAGTTTGTCTGTTACATTAAGATGTGAAAAAGCACTGTTTTTAAAATGACTTCATTTATAGTATTTTTATGTTAACTAGTAAAGGACCTGGTGTAATTTAATATTGATGTATAAATACAGTATGGTAAATTGATATTTACATTATTGTTTGATAAATTTAGAAATATAAAAATGTATTACCTTAGAATTGTGATGTTCCTTAGAAGGTATTAAACATAGTTTCAATTTCATAACACAATAAATAGAATAAAAAAGATATTACTCTTATTTAAACTGTTTACTATTTTTTCTTTTAGTTGTCCATCCACTTTTATTTGCTTGTCTTTTTAAAGTTGTTAGAGACCAGTCCATTTCTTCAGATTTGTCCAAAAGTTTATTTTTCTGTGCAAAGTCTAGAGCTTCATCCAGTGTGTTAAAGATTTTTGACCCTCAGGAAGAAAAATCTTGATTTTAGCAGGGAAAATAAGTTGAGCCTTGATGTCTGACTTCTTTAGATTTTTAATAGGAAAATGCAGGCTTTTCTCTTAGAAAACACCAAAGAAGTATAATCATTGTCAAATCTGATGCTTTTGTCATTTATTTTATTGCAGAATTTGATCAGGCTGTTTTTTAATACCAAGTCTTTATCCCGAGTAGAGAGAAATTTAACAATAATAGAGCTTGGTATAGATGGATTATTTATTGAAGAAGTATTTGAGAGAGTCCTGTGAGGGCTCTAGATTCTGAAGGAAAGTGATACTGGCAGGTTTAAAGTTTTTGGCAACCAGACATTCAGAAATTGTACCATGTTCTTTTCTTCTTTTTCTGGCACTCCATATATTCTAATATTATTTCTCCTGGAACTGCTTTCCAAATCTTCTACTTTTTCCAAAAGAAAAGTATTTTGTTTCAGGAGACATTTGTTTCAGGAGAAATTCCACTTAATTCTCATTTTCAGTCAGCTTTCCATCTGTATCATTTTCGTGTTTCTGAATACATTTTAATTACTTCATTAAGTAAGTAAATTTGTTTCTTACTGTCTTGTTTTACATTATCCATTTTACTTTCCAACTTATACATTTTGCTAAAAGATCTTGAATACTTGTAATAATTGATTGTAGCTCTTTCTTTATCATACTTTCCTGAGAAGAAACTTTAGAGTGATTCATGCCTGTATCTGACTGAAAAACCTCTGACAGGATAAAAAACAAGTAAAATCTCAAAAACTTGTTTTTTTTTTCATTTTGATTTCAACACAGAATTACTTATGGATGAATAAAAATATTTATGTGTATGATTTCTTGGCACTAAAATTAAATATTCCACTTAGAATAACTGAAAAGAGGCAGAGCAAAATGTTTATGCTGCTTCATGGCTGCTTCCCATCTTGACAATGTTCTCGGTCATGTACTTTTTCCAAGTCTGTAATTGTTACATTAGTGTTTTCATTATTTTTCCATTTATCATATAACTCATATCCAGCATCAATATCCTTCTCATCCAATAAGGCAGTATAGAATATTACATATGTTTAAGAAAAGCTGGGGGCTATCCAGCCAGAAGTTTATGGAAGAAAATAATTGCTAGGTAGTTTCTTTCAGTTTTGTTAGGGACTTTGCTGCACAAATGAGAGCTGAATCACGTCAACTATAGTGGCATGCTTTGAGCCAGCGATGATGTTGTTTATGAACAGGTTAAAAAGAACAGGGTCAGATATAGATATTTGGGAAATACCTACTAAGAAAGATAAGACTGAGGAGAAATCATTAATCATTATGCCATTTTACTGTCTGCTAGCTATCTGTGTAACCAGTGCAGTAAAAAACATTAATACCAAAAGAGAAGTGTTTATAAAGAAGGCTTTGATGGCAGACTGAAAAAATGCTTTAGAAAAATCAAGAAGGCATGTAGAGCCAAGGTTGCCTGCATTTATGTTATGGTTAACTATACCAGTAAAGCTCAGAAAGACAGTTATTGTACTATGGTTAGGCTAGAAACCATGCAGTGCTGGAGACAATGCTCCAACATGCAGGGGGTGGAGTTTATGATTCATGTTTTGGTATCAGATTGCAAAAGTAGGAGGACAGTCACTCAGAGTCTCTGTCACAGTTCCATATAAAACTATTATTTTGGGTACAGATGTGAGAATCCAGTCTAGTGAGGATTAGTTGCATAAAGCCATAGAAGTGTATTGTTTAGAAAGGTTGTCTAAGTTTATTGTACCAGTCAATATTCATGTCATCCAGTACAAAGGTTTCTTGTTGCATATTGGTGGAAATCTAGCAGCTGATTTCTTTTAGGATAGGAATGTTATTCCGTGGAGGTGTGTGTATGCCTATTATAGTTCTACTTTGTGGGTGCTGAGCTTAATCTATAGAATAAGTAATTCTAAATGTTTGAATCGTGGAGTGGTATGAGGGAAAGGGAAAGTTACATTATATTTTTGTGGAGTATTGCTATTCCATCTGCTTTTTATTTTGCCCATTTATCCTTAGTATATTGTCTCCAGGTGGTGAGATTACCTTGCCTTCTATTTTCTTCCTGATCCAGGTTTATTTGGTCATCATGATATCAGTGAAGTCATGGCTGATCCAAGTATGAACTTCTGTTAATTTGTTACTAATTCATTTAAGACTGCAATTAAAGAAACTTAGTCCTGTCTGATTTGGGAGACTTCATGAAGTGATTCAAGGAGTGTAATAGGAATAATAGATTGGAGTGTAGGTGTCTGAGATGGGGCAGGATTGGGGTGGATGTCTCTGCTTAGTTTTAAGGATTAGTATATGAGATGAAAGTTATTGATCTGTTTGTTCTTCATTTTCTTTTTCACTGCTATTTTATTGATCCACAGATTATAATTTGAATAATTGATTAAAAAATTCAGTGGAGGATGTTTGGAGTAATGTTGGAGAGATGGAAAAATAATGATCTGTATTGCTATAGTTAGATATTAGTGTTATCATTGAGGATTAGTTATTGAGTAAGAGTTGGAGGTGACTGTTTGGGATTTATGTTATCACAGTAAGGGTTTTGAGCAGTAAGAGTTGTTGGAGTGCCATTATGATGGGATTATGAGGCAGATGATTAGATTTAGTTGAAGTGATTTATTTGGCTAATATTGCTGTAGTGAGATGAGATTAATAGTTCTCTATGATTTGTTGGTTGGGCTTAATGGTATAGCTGTAAATACTTTAAATGTAGAGTAAGATGGGGTGAGTGGAAACTGGGTGAAAGGTGAAGGAGTGCAGTGAGCCTGAACATAGCAAAGGTGAAAAGAATGGAGCTTCAGCCAAGTGGAATAATGTCCACTTCTGGAAACAATCTATTGCAATTAAAAACTTACTTTTTCTAATAATTCTTCTCTATTTAGTTTAGTTCACAACTAGACAGCAGGCCACAAAATCCTGTCCTAAGAATGTTATTTTGAAAAATGTTGCTTGAGCAGGAGGTTTACTAATTGGAGGTGGGGAACACAACAAGCCACAGGAAGTTAGGTATGGAATTTTAACTCTTCCCCAGACTTTGCTGGACAGCTTTCCTTTATAGAAACAATCTGCTTGGCTTAAAACAGATGAATGCAATAATAAGGGATGCTAGTGACTTAAAAATTATAGCAGAGGAAAAGAAGGAAACAGAACCTGCAACTACTGCTTATAAGGCAGACAAGATGAATCTCAGCTAGATATCAGCAACTTCCCAATGGGAAATAAATAAACTGTGAGAAATACTCTGTCTAAATCAAGCAAGGGGGAATGTCATTATTCTTATGTGAAATTACTACGTAAAACAGTGACGCGACACAAAATGTTAGTGTACTTACAAAAGCAGAGTACCTTTTTTGTAATGGTACAGGATATTGAACCAGCTACTCCAGATGTGTATGTGTAACTAAAATATTTTGCAATGTTATTAAACAGTCAGTGGTATTGGCTTGCCATGCACAAACCTGTAGTCATGTTTGGCCATTGCTATCCTAATTTTATAATCGTTTCTGGTTTGATAAGACGATAGTCTGCAGTCACAGTTTTGTTTTTTAATAGCTTTGGGACTTGGAATGTGCAATAGCAGGCATAAAATGTGTAGGTGCCACTGGAACTAAAAAGGACTAGAGAAAAATAATGCTTAACAATGCATACAGGAAGGAAACAGAAGCAGCTGAGATCCCTGCAGCTCTTCGGTTTGTCTTCAACGATTCAGAGAAATCAACATCAGGAGAACAAAACTAGGACAAGAGTGTAAAATAAAGAGGAAAAATAAAAAAATAGAAAAATACAAATGCATAACTATGTATATTATACACTGACCAACCACATTAATATTCCAAAACGTGCATGCTGATTGCCCGTTATAAATCCCACAATATACCAATGGAAAAAGGTCCGGGCGCCTGAAATTTTTTCCATTGGTATAAAGTGTTCAAAACTTTTCTTTTTAATAAATAAAAAAAAATGGAGCAACAGAGACTTTCTTTTCTCTGTTGATTCAGTTTCAAAGCATTGATGTACTGGGTATGGGTGGGAATGCAAATGCCATACGCATGCATAGTATATCAACAAAAGAAAGCAGCATACTACCACCGGCGGAAGAACAGTAATGCGCAGTTATACAACGACATTATTTAAGAAAAGTAAGTATTTATTTTCTTAAATAATTTCATTGTATAATAGCAATAACCGACTCCATGGTTGTGATATATTGAAGATTTACTCATGGTTGGCTTTATTTAATCACTCGGGCTTCGCCCTTGTATTAAACCATGCCGACTGTGGGTAAATCTTCAATATACCACACCACATCATCTGTTATTGCTTAAATAACTCATTAGCAGTCTATTCAGTAATGGCAAAGGACAGTACTACAGAATGCAACACTGCTTTGCAACAGTTTCATGCAAATGAGATGCTCTGATAATCAACAGTACATTTTAAGGTGAACAACTAACTGGTATTGTATTTCAGTTTGAAATTTAAAGTAACAAAAACTTGCAAAAGGATCACGACTGTTACAAATGTATGTATTTAAAAATGACAATAGCAAACAGAAAACATGACCAGAAATTCCAGAAAAGTGAGCAGTAAATTTAGAAACACATGATTCACAATGTGGCACAGTACTTTGCACATAGCCAAGGAGGTAATCTTCTTCTTCTTCTTCTTTATCTTCTTTCGGCTGCTCCCGTTAGGGGTTGCCACAGCAGATCAACTGTTTCCATTTCTTCCTGTCCTCTGCATCTTGCTCTGTCACACCAACCACCTGCATGTCTTCTCTCACCACATCCATAAACCTTATCTTAGGCCTTCCTCTTTTCCTGTTACCTGGTAGCTTCATCCTTAGCATCTTTTTCCCAATATACTCTGCATCCCTCCTCAGCACATGTCCAAACCAACGTAATCTTGCCTCTCTGGCTTTGTCTCCAAACCTTACAATCTGGGCTGACCCTCTAATATACTTATTCCTAATCCTGTCGATCCTCGTGACACCCAGTGCAAATCCTAACATCTTCAACTCTGCCACATCAAGCTCTGACTCCTGCCTTTTTGTCAATGCCACTGTCTCCAACCCATCTAACACAGCTGGTCTCACTACCCTCTTGTAGACCTTCCCTTTCACTCTTACTGGTATTCATCTGTCACAAATCACTCCTGACACTCTTCTCCACCCTCTCCATCCTGCCTGTACTCTCTTCTTCACCTCTCTTCCACACTCACCATTACTCTGAACTGTAGCCAAGGAGGTAATATTAAAAAAAAAAAAATCCAGTTACAAAATATATAAGAACAGTGAGTCTGCATGCCCTCCCTGTGTTTCTGTGGGTTTTCTCTGGGTGCTCCATTTTACTCACACATCGTAAAGATATACTGTAAGGTGGACTGGGGACTTTAAATTGTCCATAGGTGTGAGTATGTGCCTGGACTGTGTGATATGAAAGAAAGACCTGACAATCTACTTTTATTTTCTAAAATCTGTACATGCCACATCCCTTTAAATGGTACACAGGACCCTCTTCTGACTTCAGTAAGAGGGGGCATTTTAAGCAAGTCTCTCAAGGTACCTACAGATAGAGAGCCAATGACATTGTTAGAGGAAAGGTCTATCATGGGATCAGGATACTGATAAAAGACAGGAAAAAAGGGGATACTATTCAGAACTTGAAATCTGCAAGAAAACATCCAGATATAGTTAAGGCTAAGTTAAATAAGGTATTAGAAGTGGGCAGATTGGCAGGCCCATTTCCTCACCCACCTAGATGAGCATAGAAGGTTTCACCTATAGGTGTAGTCCACACAAAGAAGCCAGGTGAATTCTATCTCATTCATCCCCTTTCATATCTAGAGGGGAAATCTCTGAATAATTACATAAATAGTGAAAGGATTTCAGTGCATTATGCTTCATTTGATGTAGTTGTTAGGAAGGTGAAAGAAAAGGGGAGAGGGGCCCTTATTGCAAAAGCAGACATACATTCTGCTTTTAGACTTTTACCCATTGCTACTAAAGACTGGGGTGGTTAGGCTTAGTTTTTGAAGGTCAATATTACATGAATAAGTGCATACCAATGGGTTGGTTGATTGCTTGTGCTACATTTGAAAAGTTTATTACCTTTTTGCATAGGTTGGTGGCATGCAGGTTAGGGGAAGACAACATTGTTCGTTACAGGGATGATTTTTTATTTGTGTGGAGGAAAGATGTGGGGGAATGTCAACAAGTTGTAGATACTTTTAATCAGATATGCAAGGAGATAGGTGTACCATCAGCGATGGATAAAGCACAGGGCCTGAAAAATAGATTATCATTTTTGGGCATAGAGAGTGATAGCTTGAATGGGGAAGGATTTAGAAGTACAGTTGAGTTTTCTATCAGATTACAATGGGGTAGCAATATGACTGGAGAGGAACAACCATCCTCCTCTTCAAGTGTTTACAGATGCTGCAGCGGGTAGTGATTTGGGTGTTATTTCCAAGGACAGTGGTTCAGTACCGCATGGCCAAGTCAACTTAAAGGCATATTAAGCCTTTTAATTACAGAGGTGGAATTTTTTTCAGTGGTAGTGACCTTGGAAATATGGGTAGAGCAGATGAAGGATAGAGTGGTTTAGTTTCATTCTGATACCAACAGCGTAATACATATAGTGAGCAATCAACTAGTGGGTAAGGAAGCATTAGGCAGATTGATGAGGCATTTCACTTTTAAGTGCTTAACACTAAATGCTACAGTTAAGGCACAATACATACCAGGTACTGATAACTCATTAGCAGATTCCCTTTCTCATCTACAGTGGCCCAGGTTCAGGTTGCTGGCTCCAAATGCAAAACCTACTCTGGATCAACTGCCAGATCACTTATGGGATTTATGGTTAGACAAGAATGGTGGCTAATGTGCAGTGCCATCACTGGAAGGACAAGGGTAGGGTATAGTAAATGGGGTATAGATCAGAACACAGAAGTTTTAAAACTTAGAATGTTCTAATATCGACCTGTTTTGAGCGAACGCTAAAAATAGCGAAGCTGCAGAATACCAAATTCTTTCCTAGGGAAAGAATTTTGTTGGCCGGTTCTGTGGCTTTGCTATTTTCAGCACTGTGGTGGAAATTTACAGGTCGGGTTCAGGTAAGTGTGCGATTGTGTGGTTGTTAGGATTAGGGCGCGGGTTAGGTGAGTTAGGGTTAGGGCACGGGTTAGGTGAGTTAGGGTTAGGGCACAGGTTAGCGTTGGGGTGGTTTAAGTGAGTTAGGTTTAGGGTGCGGGTTAGGTGAGTGTGCGATAGTGACAGACCTTAGGTTTAAGGTTTGGGTTAAGGTAAGTGGATAACTAGTAGTGTATGTATAGTTTAGTGTAGTGTTAGTGGTAGGATTATAAGTGTATGTGTGTGCATTGATGTTTTTTAGGTGTGCTTGTGTTGTGTGAATGTGTTTCAGAATAGCGATTTTTTTTCCCAAGGAAAAGATTCGCTGTTCTGAATGTTCGATATTATGTGGTTTAGATATTTTAGGTTTGATGAAATAGCGTTCGCTATTTTCATGTTTCGATAACGTGATATAAACACTAATAAATGCATACTACATTTTCTGTTGACTAGGTTATACAAAGGCTGGGAACCAGCATGGCCAATTCCACCCCACCAATCAGGGTTTACATGTTAGTTATGAAGGAAAGAGGTTGGAGTTTGGAGATGGCAAGGAACACATTACAACTTTGAATTGGTTTCATCAGGCTCCGGGGTTAAGGGATTTAACTAATTCAAGTATGGTTAATGTTTGGCAAACACCCAAGATTCAAGACAAGAGGTAACTCATAGGACCAGCAGTTCTATGAAAACTATGGTTTACAGCATTTTAGCAGTTTGATTTTCTTCATATGAAGTAGCATTATTTAGGACTGCCTTTCTGCTAGCTTTTTGTGGGACATTTAGGTGGTCAGAGATTTTTCAGCTGAACAAGAAGAAAGGTAAGCACAGTTTTACCTTTGGCACATGTGTACATATTTGTAGAAGACATTTGGGTTTATGTGTCTGAATCCAAAATGGACCAAAAAAAGAAAAGTCTGTAGATAAGAGTTGTTACCCCAAAGAGTTTGAATGGAAGTTGGCAACATTTATCTTGGAGTACCATGACTAAAGGGGCATGTTAGGTGGTCCAGTCTTTTGTCATCAGCAAGATGATCCTCTTACATCATATCAGGTGAGGGCAGTCTTAAGGGAGGCTAATAATGTGTGTGGCTTAGACAAAGATAAATATACGTTAATATTTTTCGGATTGGACAACTTCATATGCACACAGAATGGGGTCATCATGGGCTGACATTAAGAGGCTGGCAGGTGGAAGTCCAATGCTTACAAAAGCTATATGAGGTGTTAGTGACTTTTTTTTTTTTTTCTGTGTGTGTTTCATCATTGGATTGGAAGAACATTTGGATAGTGGGTCATTCTTATATTTGGAGGCTTCAGCATTATTTATTTTATTTATTTTATATTTGTTGACCAGGTTTGTCCGACTGGGCTACAATTGCCTGTTTTCAGCAGAGGCCTGAGGAGAAAAGCTCCAACAGAAAAATAGAAATTTTACATAACGAATACATATAGAATACAGAACTTTTTAGGGTTGGATTTAAAGGTAGAAGATGGATTATTATAGACATTTTTCTTATCTTTATTTATGTGACTTTTGGCAAGATTTCTATGTTCTTTATATTTCTGGAGGTCTGGTTGATGTTTAGTTTTAGTCCAAATTTCCCATGCTCTGTCTTTTTTTTTTTTTTTTAGTAGTGTACTCTGCCTTTTTTTTTTTTAGTAGTGTACGAGTGTTTATGGTCAGCCATGGGGATATGTTAGACTTTATTATACTCCAAGGGGTGCCAGGGAATTTAAAATACTAAGGAAAGTGAAGTTAAAAAAGTGGACAGCTTCATCCATTGGTGAGTAGTTTTCAGGGATTCCAGTTCACTTTTGATAATAAAGATTTGAGAGTTTCAGGATTAAAGTTTGTTAGTTTTCGGTGTTTGATAAACCTTTGAGGTTTAGCTTGATGGGATGTGTATCTGAGTATTTTTATTGGGCAGTGATCACTTAGGGAATTTGGTAGTGTTTTAGGATTATGGTATTTGGAAGGGTGTGAGACAAGAATCCAGTCAAGGAGAGATGAGGCTGTATGAGAGTTACTGGAATAAGTGGGAAACAGAGAGGAGTTGCATAAAGCCATAGAGATTAAGGTGTTGTGAGGAGTTCTGAGAGGAGAGAGATAGCCAGTTAATGTTGACATCCCCAAGAATGATAGTTTCATTTAGGATGTGTTGGGAGATATGAGCAAGCATATTTTCTAGTAGGGGATGTTATCAACTGGTGGAATGTAAATTGCTACAATGGTGATAGTGGAATGGCTATTAATATTTAGGTTTACATATAAAATTTTGACTGGGGAGAAGGCTTGGGATGGAAAAGTTGAGTTAGAAATGGTAAGGTGGTTAGAGTGTAGGATAGCAATGCCTCCACCTTTCCTTTTTGGTCGATTTAGATGGTGTATGCTATAGCCAGAGGGAAAGATCTCTATGTCTTGGTGTTGGGATTTCAACCAGGTTTCAGTCAAAATAAGGATATCTGGAGTATGGTGAGAGATCCAAGCATGTAGTTCACTTACTTTGTTCAGAATACTCCTAGTGTTTATTGAATAGAAGGAAAGATGTTTGTTTGGGATATTATTGACTTTGGGGTTAGGAGGGCTAGCAGTAGCGTGTGTTGGACCAGGGTTGGGATGGATGTCTCCAGTTAAGAGAATGTTTTTGTGGAGGTAGATGAGTTTGAGCATATTAGCAGTGGGGGCTGTAGTATTTTGTTTTGTGTTTGGTAGGGGTGAGTTGGGTGTTAGGTCCAGGGCAGGTTGTTCTCTTCCTTCTGAAAATGGAATCAAGTTTTTTATGAGGCAGTCTGATTTGGGGTATCAGACATGCAATAGCATCAACTTAGGGAATGTTGAAACAAACAACCAGAGCTAGAAACCCTCCTACAGCTATTGTGATACATTTAAGGGGTAATAATATTTGAAAGCTTCCAATAAAAGATTTGGTTGGCTTGATGGTGCAAGAGGTAAATTATATGCTTGATTGATGGCTTCAACCTATTATCTGTTGGTCAGAAGTGGTACAGAGAAGAAGTTGGATGGACGCTAGGTTCATTAAAGGAGTGGAGAGGATGAGGCAGAGAATTAATAATACTATGGATAAGTTGCTAAGGAACATTACTGGGCTGTACATTTCTCACACTTGCATTTGGGTCAGGTGGCCAGGTAGGTATGATGGGGTTGGAGGTCATTTGTCAGACGATGGTATGCAGGTTTTTTATGCAGAACTGCAAGCAGGTTTAGCATGGAAGGACCTACACTTAGAGTAACATGAGATGTGCTTGGTGAAAAGGAGGACTATTCCTCCCTTCTGTGGTGGAAGGCAGGAAAGGTAAGGAAGGCCACGGTAAGTGGAGGAGGTCTCAGGATTCTTTTGCCAGACCTTCCACAGGCCAAAGAGCCCCAAGAGATTTTTGGCAGGGAACTTATCAGCCATAAATGTCTCCTTGGTAGAATGTAAGGCAGCCCAGAGGAATTGAGAATAATTGTTATGCTGTAGATAAGATTAACTGTAAGGGCCAGATATCAACAGTACTGTCTGTTGCTCTGTAATGATTAAGGTACTGCTATGAAGTAAATAAATGGACTCCCTGAAATTCTTGCATTGCACACATTTCAAAATAATTGGCTTCAATCAGTAAAGGTCGTTGACAGTAATTGGCAATAAACACATGGCTGTGGCCATTTAATCTACCTGATCCTGATGCCTCTGTATTTTTATTAAAGTAACCATGATTTGATGCAAAATGACAACAGTGAAGCAGAAAGATTTACAATGTACTGAACTGGTTATATAAGTGTGGTTAAATGACAGTGCTGCAACATTATTTATAGGTTCATAGGTTCATAGGTTCATACTAGGCTATCTGCCCTGGGGCAATTATAAGCCTAGCCCGATTCTGTATGGCTTACGCCACCCCTTGATTTGAGTATACTGTGCCCTTTTTAAGGTTTAGTTTACTGTGCCTCTGTCTAATAGTGACAAGGGAGTAATCCCTGGGACAAATCTACGATCCCCCATCCACCTATCGAGATTCTTCTTGAAGAGATTCAGTGAGGTGCTCTGCCTCACATGAACTGGAATTCTATTCCAGAGTGAAGGGATCCTCTGGGTTATGAACCTGTCCCTCCAGCAAGTTCTATTTATTTCTGTGCTGAGGTTCAAGTCCCTCGAGCGTGTGGCTCTAAGGGATTTAGATTTACTGAGGTGGAGCATGTCCATTAATTCTGGATTTGACATAGCTTTGTATGTCAGGCATAGATCGCCTCGAAGTAGGCGGTATGCAACTGAGTAGAGCTGGAGTTTTTTTAACCGAGCAGCATATGGCATCTGTTTGAGACCCTTGATCCTCTTGGTGAGATACTTTTGGGGTCTTTCTAATTGCTGCAGGTGTCGGGTAAGGTACATCCCAAAAGGGGCATTGTATTCTATGATGGGCCTGATGAGAGATGAATAAAGGGGCACGATTACCTCTCTTGATCTAGATGTGAAACCCTTTGTGATGAGGTGGGCTACGTAGAAGGTCTTTCTAACCACTTTGGCAATGTGGTTTTCAAAGAAGAGATTGCTATCAACTTGGGTCCCCCAGGTCCCTAATAACTTTCTCTGTACTTAATGGGTTTCCACCTATGTGGTAATTTGTGGGCACATTGTTTTTGCCAAAGGGTATGACTATACATTTTTTGGCATCTAGCTTTAAACCATGGTGCTGGCACCAGTTATCTGTCTCTGTGAAACCTTTTTGAAGGATGTTTGTGTCAGCTGGAGAGTTGATTATGGCGTCCAGTTTGCAGTCGTCTGCAAACTTGGTGAGCCATAGTCCTCCCATGTTTGCCTGTACCTCGGAAAAGTATATACCGAACAAGAGTGGTCCCAGGACAGAACCCTGTGGGATGCCACTTGTGACTGGTTTCGAGTCTGACATGGCTCCAACAACTCTCACTCTGTGGGTTCTGTCTTTGAGCCAGTTTGCGACCCATCTTGTGACATAGGGGTTTATATTTAAGCTGGATAGCTTATCTATGATGCCCCAGTGGGGTATTGTGTCAAATGCCTTTGCAAGGTCCAGATAGGCTGTGTGGACTACCTTCCCTTCATCTATGGCTTTGGTGACTGTTTTGAAGAAGTCAACCAGGTTCAAAAGGCAGGATCTGCCCTTGACAAAGCCGAACTGGTAGGATCTAGTGTCTGTAGGTCCCCAATGTCTTTGTTTATGAGCTCCATGATGATCCTCTCCATAGCCTTGCAGACTAAGCTAGTCAGGCTTATGGGGCGATAGTTTCCAGGGTCCGTAGAGGCTCCACCTTTGTGGAGTTAGACCACTGTTGCTGTACGCCATTCTGTGGGCACATATCCTGTAGTGAGGCTGAGATTGTATAGCTGTTTTATTTGAGGGATTAGTTCCTCTTGGAGTTCATGTAGGACGAAACCTGGGACGCCATCTGGTCCCATGGAAGCAGTGTTTTTTGCTTTGGAGAGGGCAGCCTTCACCTGAGCATCAGAGATGTTTGGGAGGCAGCCCTCTGCCGGGATAGATACTTGCTCTTTTGGGGAGGGGTGGAGAAGTTTGCACTGAACCTGTCTGCCAGGATATTGGCGATGTCTGTGGGCTCAGTGTATTTTTTATCATTTAGAATCAAGTCAGAACAAGTCTGGGAGTTGCAGCCCAGGTTCCTAACATAACTGAAAAAAGCCTTATGATTGTCTTTGGTGTCCTGTGCAATTTTTCTCTCGAAGCTGGCCTTGTAGGATTTTATGAGGGATCGTAATTTTTTGCTAGTACTGATCAGAGATGCCTTCCCTATTAGGGATTTGCTCTATCATGTAGTATCTTCCTCCTTCTGTTGTACAGTCTATTTATGGCTGGGGTCCACCAGACTGGACGCCTGCCTTTGGATGATTGGGTCTTGGTTTTGTTTGGGATAGCATGATCCATGCATTCCTGGAGATGTCCGTAGAATGCATTTATATAGGATTCTGCAGTTTGGGCCATAGTTTCCAACAGTTTACAATGTGTTAAACTGGTTATATTAGTGTTATACTGAGTTAACATCCTGTGGTGCATCAAAGGGCATGGGTAAGGTACTTTGACAAATTATAAATAGTGATTTGGTATTTTAGTAAAAGGCAGGTAGAACTCTACCAGTCTCAGACAACACCAGCGGGCTAGTAAGGTTGCAGTAAGCCATCATTTGTCCAAGGCAGGTCAACTCTGACTCATGTTTCAGAGTGGGGAGGGGGGAGTTGGAGGAACAGGTAGGGACAGGATAGGTCTGGAGGGATGGGTGGAATGAACTGTTCCTAGGTAGTATTGAAAAGGCTGGAAACAAAGCAAATCAGTCTTTTCAATCTCTACCTTGGCACCTTTTTCTACCTAACCCATCCCCTCGTAAAAGAAGAGGGAAGTTGGCAGTCAGTTTAAGGTTAGCTGAAAGGTAGTTAAGGGGCCCAGTGACCTGCAAAGGTGATCACATTAGGGGTTGAGAAGGAATTTCCTGTTCTTCCCCATTGGGTTTTCAGGTTTTTGCCTTCTTCACCAGGTGAGATAGACAGGCTAAGCCAGGTTGTTCAGTCATATAAGTAGAAAGTAGGAACGGTAAGGGAGACCAAGGTAAGTGTGGGGTGGTCTCAGGACTCTTTAGCTGGACCTTCCACAAGCCAGACAGCCCCAAGAGATTGCTGCCAAGCCATAAATGGCTCCTTGGCAGATTGTAAGGTGGCCCAGAGGAATTGAGAAAAAATGTTATGCTGTGGGTAAGATTAATTGGAAGGGCCAGATATCGACAGTGCTGTCGGTTGCTCTGTAATGATTAGGGTACTGCTATGAAGTGAAGAAAGGGCCTCTCTGAAATTTCTGCCTTGTGCACATCTCAAAATAATTGGCTTCAATCAGTAAAGGTCATATGCAGTAATTGACAATAAACACATGGCTGTGGCCATTTAATCCACCTGACATTTCTGTGTTTTTATTAAATATAACAATGACTCGATGCAAAATGATGACAGTGATTCAAAAGGATTTACAATGGACTGAACTGGTTATATAAGTGTAGTACATGAGTTAACATCCTGTGATGCATCAGTGGTCATGCGTAAGGTTCTTTTACAAAGTATGAATAATGATTTGCTATTTTAGTAAAAGGCAAGTAGAGCTGTGCCAGTCTTGGACAAATGGAAACAAATGAGATCTACTTAAGGAAAGAATCCTCAACATATACACCATTTATTCTTAAGGGGAAAACAGAGATGAACAAACTTTGGATTGCCTGGAAAAAGAAGTGAAAGAGGAACTGTAAAATATAAAGAACAAAATCCATAGAGTTTTGAAAGGTTTAAAAAGTGACATGGACATGACATAGAAAAAAGAGATATGATGTGGTGCAATATTTATGCAAAGGAGACAGGCAAACTAATCAATACAAAAATAGCTTCAAAGATATTTGAAGAGAAATACAGGCAAAGGCATCCAGATATCGAAAAATTTGCAATACAAAATATAAAAACACAAAGGGGAATGCAGAACAAATGATTAGTAAGGGAAAAGTAAAAGAAACAGAAACTGAAGTTGTGGGATATCTGCAAAGTGAAAGATTTACTGTAGAAAATCCAACCTTCATAATGTCACATAATGATGGAACAATGAGTCACCAAATTAAGAAGAAACAGGTAGCGCAGGAGATATGTGTAGAAATATGGACATGGGAAAGAAAAAGAGATTTGATGTGATGCAATATTCATGCAAATAAAAAAAATGAAACTAATCAATACAAACAATGCAGCAGCAAAGATATCTGAAGAGAAATATAGGCAGAGCCATCCAGATATGGAAAATTTAACAATACAAAAAAATAATAAAACAAAGGGGAAAGTAGAAAAGATGATTAGTAATGGAGAAGTAAAAGAAACAGAAACTGAAGCTATGTATTACCTATGAAGTGAAGGATTTAGTGTAGAAAATCCAACACAGGTAATGTCACAGTAGGATGGAACAATGTGTCCCCAGACTAAAGAGAAACAGGTGGAATGGGAAGCATCTGAAGTCTTGCCTAATGCTGATGCTCTGGAGCGTTCTGTAGGAATCCAGAACAAATGTTCAGTAGAACCTGAACACCAAGGGAAGAAGCAGAAAAAGTCAAAACTGATGCATGCAAAGTTGTGCAGTGATGGGCCAATGAGTTCCCATATGAAGGAGCAGTAGATGATTCAGAATGTAGGATGCAGCTTTACAGGATATGTCATAAGAAGATGTTCTGGAACTTTCTGTAGATTGCCTGCAGGAAACAGAGAGCAAAGAGTGTGCACTCAGTTTAGAAGAAAATGATCTCATGGAAGAGCTGCAATCAATATAGATAGGCATATTAAGATCAATAAAATAAATATTACAGAAAGTAAATAAGACCCAAAATCTTAGAAGTTGAACAGATGAACACAGTAATCAAGACTGTTAAGAGAAATGAATTTGATAGAACAGAAGTAAATGAACTATATTTACATTACTACGCATCTAAATTAATGACATATAAAGTCTTACAACAAAAACACAGAACAATAAGGGGAAGAAAGGGAATAAATAAAATACCACCATAGAAGCACAGAATAGGGAAAACTATAAAGCAATTAAGACAAGAAATGTCACTGTTAGAAGAGTATAGAAGAGGGAAGAGATCAACAAAAATACTTAGAAAATAGACGTGATAAAAGCAACGCACAGTATCAAAACAGACCGAGCTCTATCATACACTACTGCAAGTAGCAAACTAAAGGCTTCAGCACAGGCAGAAAAACTTCGAAGATATGCAGATAAACATAATGGAAAAGTACAAAATAAGAAATTCACTGATGACCCCAAAAAGTTTTATAGAGGACTGGAAAACAAAATAAATAGAAACACTACCAAAAAAGAAGAAATAGACACATGTTGGAGAAATAAGATGCTGAATGGCTAGAAAAATTAAAAGAAACAGTAAGGAGTTCAAATCTAGAGGATATGAAATGGAATGAAGTTATAGCCAAAGAAATTGAAAAACAAATATATAAGAAAAGGTCCTAATAAGAAAACCCTAGGCCCAGATACAGGACCTAACTTCTGCCTTAAAGTACTGACATCTTTACACAAAGATTTAGCCTTGAGTAAGAATGATTTATATTTGTATCCAGAACAGATACCAATCTGGTTAACAAAAGGAAAAACAATACTTCTCCTTAATGTGGACCTGTAAGCCATCCTAAACAGATATAGATCAATAACTTACCTTCGGATGATGTCCAAACTATATACTGGAATTGATGCAAATAGAGTTTATAGTCATTTAATAAAAAAACTTAATTATGGCAATAGAGTAAAGGGACAATAAAAAAAAGTCATATAGAACAAGCAATCAATTGTTGCTAAATAAAGCCATAATAGAGAAGTGTAAAAAGTGGAAAAATCTAAGTATGACATGGATAGATTACAAAAAAGCATTTGACATCCCATATCCATGGATAAAAATGGGCTTACAGATGTTTAAGATACATCCTACATTGATCAGTTACATTACAGTGTCCATCCACCTACTATCCTCTTACCTCCTCTTCTATCTCTTTCTAATATGTTGCATCTACTCCTTACTTTTGCACTCCTAACCCTCTTTCTATCTCCACATCCCTCCATCATGCACTACCTTACCTCCATCACAGCCCTACTCTTCCTCACCAACACTCCCATTTCCCAACTACATATTCTTTCCCTTTATCACCTTCTCTTTTTTTCTCATCACAATGCCTACCTCCTTAAAATTAAATAACCCACAACTTATTATCTTCCCCCAAAATCCAGACCTTGACCTGACTACCTCGATTCTAGCAACTCCTGCTCCCCTTCCATTTTAAACTATCTACTTTGCTCTGGTGATATTCTTCCCAATCCAGGCCCAGGCCCTGACAATCACCCCACTCATCTCTCCCCCACTGTAACTCCTTCCCCTTCTCAAACTATCCCTCAACTTCTCACTACACAATCTGCTAAATTTGTTAAAATTATGGCTCTCAGCATCCAAATTATTCAAACCAAAGTCTCTGAACTCCATTCCTGGCTTTCACTTTATTCCCCCGATATTCTCTCCATCTCTGAAACTTGTCTAAAACCTAGCATAGCTAATAGCAAAATCTTACCCCCTGGTTACAGTATCTTCCACCAAGATAGGCCTATAAAAAAGGTGGAGGAGTTGTTCTTCTATACTCAGACCAGCTCTCCCTTCACCCTTTTCCCATCACCACTCCATGCTTTCACCCAGCTGAAATACTCATTGTTAATTGTAATTTAAACAAACAAAAGAAAATAGCAATAGCCTCTATTTATATACCTCCTGGTGACAATATTCCCACCCTCGAACTATTCCTTGCTTGGATCTCTCAAACTATCTCATATGATATCATCATTTTAGGTGATGTAAACATTGACTGGAAGTCTTAATGATCTATCTCTCCTAACTCTAGCATCAACCTAGTTTCTTTTTCACAACTTATAACCACTCCTACCCGCATAAACTCCAAATCTAACTCCAGCTCCATTTTGGACTGGTTTCTTACCTCTCATCCTAACTACTATCATAATCCCACTACACTACCTGACTCACTTAGCAATCACCTCCCAACTTCCATTCAGTGCTACTCCTACCATGCTATTCAATCTCACACTTATAGAGACTGCCCTAACCTTTCCAACTTTGACACAATTATATTCAATCAGACTCTCTCTACAATCAATTGGTCCTTCCTTTATAATCTCCCACTTGAAGAAGCTGTTCTAAAATTTAACACCTTATTTCTCAACATTCTCAACTCCTTGGCCCCCATCAGAGAAAATAGAGTTAAATCTAAATATACTTCCTGGATCACCAGGGACATTCTCTCCATCATGCAGTAAAGGAACTGTGCTTGGAAATCCTGGAATAAGCACAAAACTACCTCAAATTTCCAACACTATAGGAAACTTAGAAACCTTGCTAAAAACAAATCTACCTTGACAAAAAAACTCTTTACCTCAGCCACCAAAAAACCCCTCATACAAACCCCAAAAAATTCTGGTCCACTATCAACAAGATTCTATACCCTGGTAACCCCTCTCCCCCAATCCTTTCCTAATTCCTCCCCTCTTGAAACCACCAGTCTTCTGAATTCCTTCTTCATTAACTCCATACAGAACTTACTTAAACCCAATACTACCTTTATCCCTGACACCCCACCACCGCCTCTTCATTCCACTCCTTTCTCCATTATACCCACCCCACCTCAACTATCCGATTGTTTCTCAATAAACTTAAACCCTGCTCCCCCTCCACTGACAACTTGCCACCTTACTTTCTTAAGTTAGCAGCCTCTTCTATTGCCTACCCTGTCTCCATACTCATCAATTGCTCAATTAAGGAGGGTCTTCTCCCAGCTGTCTGGAAAAATGTTTACATTTTGCCCCTACACAAAGGAGGGAACTCCACTGACCCTTCAAACTATAGGGCCATTGCCATTCTTTTCCCTCTTTCTAAAATTCTCGAAAAATGTGAACACAAACAGCTCATTTCTGATCTCACCCAAGGAAACCTCCTCACCCCTACACAACATGGCTTTAGACCTCATCACAGCACTAGTACTGCCCTTATATCCTTTATTCATTCAATTGCCTCATCTCTTGATAATAATACATCAGTCTCTTGCCTGTTCCTTGACCTCTCTAAAGCCTTTGATACTATTTCCCATCAACTCATTCTCTCCAAACTATCCTCCCTTAACCTCTGTAGCTCCTCTCTTAACTGGTTCTCTAGTTATTTATCTAATTGGCTACAATCTGTTAAATGGCTCTCTTCTTCCTTCCCTTTCCTATGTTCATATCGGAGTGCCACAAGGCTCCATCCTTGGGCCCCCTCTTATTCAACATCTTTACTAACAACCTCTACCTTTCCTGTCCTCAATCCACTCTGATTCAATATGCTGATGACTCAGTTATCATCTCTACATCTGACAATGTTTCTCATCTTCTCTCCCTCACTCAAAAATCTCTACATTCAGTGGAAAAATGGCTCACTGCTAATCAATTACTATTTAACCCTTACAAAATTAAACTTTTACTCTTCCTACCTAAATCTTACCAACATCTCAAAACCTCCTTCTCCGTCTCCTCCCTAAATAACACTTCCATTAAAGTTGAATCACATATTAAACTCCTCAGAGTTTACATTGATGATGAGCTTAAATTTGACATTCACATTAATAACTGTATAAAAAAACTCACCAAAAACTTGGACTGTTATAAAGGAACAAAAGATTCCTAACTCCAGAATCTAAATTGTCCTTAGCACAAGCATACCTACTTCCCACACTTCTGTACACCACCCCTTTATTCACCCACCTACAAAAGAATCTGACTACCAAGCTTGAACACACCTGTAATAAAATAGCTCAATTTGTCAGTAATCACCCTTATTGAACACATCACTGTCTTTCCCTAAAAAAAATTCACTGGCTTGAACTCCAACACCAAATCGTCCTGCATAACTCAATCTGGCCCACTCTACCCTTCTCCAATCTCTTGTATGTTCATCTCTGGCTAATCTTATCTCCTCCTATATCCCTAACCACAACCTACGTAGCTCTGACCAACTCTATTGTGCATCTCCAACCCTAACAAATCCACTGGCAAGATTCAGTATAGCTACTCGGTCACTTCTGCCTGGAGCAAACTTCCTCTATATATACACACTTGATGACTCCCACAGTTTTGAAATAGCATTAAAGGAATTCCTGCATACCTCTTGGATCTGTTCCTGCAGTGACCCCACTTGACCATCTTCCCCCTTGCCTCTCTCCCATTTGGCTTAGCCTCCCTTTTTTGTTTCTATTATTTAACTCTAATCTCTGCTATCTCTACCATCTAGTTTCCTCTTTACTCTTCCTTCACCACTAGTTTCCCCCCAATCTCCACCTCAGCTTCTCCTCAACTTCCTTACTCCTCCACTTGCACTTTATTACAATGACTGTCCTGTTGAACTCTCCAATTCCAATATTGTTTTAATCATTTCACTTTTAAATTTTTGTGTAAAATACCTAAGATTTACTAAAATGTCTTTTCTTTGTTTTTTTGCAACACTTTAGTTACTCTGTACAAAGTTTAATCTCACTTTTCCTTTAAGTTTTCTATTTATCACTGTATTTTCTAAACTTTGTAATGGAGCTTTTCTGCTTGGGTCTCTGCTGAAAAAGGACATCTTGCCCAGTCAGACCAACCTGGTTAACAAATGTCAAATAAATAAATAAATGAAACAGTGGCAAACTGCTTTGCAATTAAGTTATGACAAAGGCCAAATTATTGTCCAAGGATAAACATTCAAAGGGGGATATTCCAGGGTGATCCTTTGTCACCAGTGCTATTTTGTCTTGCCCTTAACCCATTAAGCTGTTTAATTAACATATTAAGCCATGGTTTCAATTGGCTCCCAGAAAACAACCTTGTTTAAATAATTTTCACCTACTGTTTATGTAAGAGTTAACATTGTATAGTTCATCAGATGAAGAACTAAAAACAGAACTTCAAGTGGTTAAAACTTCCTCAGATAATGTAAGAATGTCAATTGGTCTTGATGATTGTGCAAAAGCAACTTTTAAGGCAGGAAAACTGCAGCACCAAGAAAATATCATTCTGGGACAGGAATGTGATATAAAGGAACTTGAGCAAGAGAGAGTATCTACATATTTGCAAATTGATTAAGGATTGACAATAAAACACAAACAAATGCAAATAAAGCTTAGCAAGGAACGCTTTAGAAGACTAAAACCAATACTGAGAACTGTCTTGACATCTAGTAATAAAGTACAAGGTAAAAACAATTTTGGTCTTCCTGTTCTTACAGTTTTGGAGTGATTGACTGGCCACTAAAGGTACTGGATCAGTTGAAAAGTAAAATAAGTAAAATAAGAAAAATGCAATGTGATTATCAAATGGTAAACATCAGTGAGTATACCGAGAATATATATTCCTCATTCTAAAGGAGGTATGGACTTCCTAGAAATGGATTACATGTATAGATCTGCAGTCATCGGATTGTATGCATACCTGCTAACCTCACCAGATCTAAATGTAGTGAAAGTTTTAAAACATGAGGTGAAGTCCAAGATGACTTCTCTACTTAGTTTAGCAGAAGCATATCAGCATCAAGTGGGAATAGAAATCAGTCCAGAAGTAGACAAAAATCAGTCAGCAACTAAATCTGCCAAAGAACAACAAAAAAAGAATATAATGAGAATGATCAGATGAGAAGGAAAGAAATGTGGAAAAGGCATAAATATTGGGGCAAATACAGAGATCTCCTGGAAAAACCTCATGTCAACCAGTCTTTGTCAAAGGAATACTTAAGGAGAAGTGAATTAAAACCAAAAGATGAAGGGTTAATAATGGTGATCTAGCATCAGTGACTATGTACACATTGGTTTACAAAGTCCATTGATCATGTAGGAGATACCAGTAAATGCAGGCTTTATAAAAACAGAACTGGAAACAATCACACATCTTGTTGCTGAGTGCGATACACTCATAGCAGAGGGCCTGTATACTGAAAGGCATATAATGTGGCAAGACTGTTGCATTAAGGATTATGCAAATGCTACAATACAGAAGTAGCTGAGAAGCACTGGAAACATGATCCAGAAAGTATTATAGAGAATTATGAAGTTTATATCACATGAGATCACTCATTACCAACAGTTCAAAAAACAGATGCAAGAATACCACATATAAAAGACAAAAGTAGATAAGTGAAATTACTACATCAGTGATTACACTGTTTTATGCACAGAGACAAAAACTCATAAAATAACCAAGATTTGTAGGCAGAAATGACAGCAATGTGGAAGAAACATGGCCAGCCAGTTTCAATGGTAGTAGGAGCAACAGGTCTGATAAAAAAAAATTACAGTCATATTAGATATGCTACCGATACATGTAATTTAGTGTGAGTTGCAGAAAGGCTCAATTCTGGGCATTTTACAGGTGCTGAAATGAGCACTTTTGGCTAACATCAGACTGAAACAATACTCATTTAATTAACTTTAGCCATAGCTTAACTTAGGAATGGAGTCTATTCCCACATGGTATTAGAAACCCAAAAGACTTGAAGAAATTAAGCCAGGAGAAGCCATGCCCTGCTCAAATTCTATATCCTACATGATTTCTAGTATGTTGCATTCTATGTAATATGCTATGGTGGAACCAGGCTCAGCAGACACCCGATACCAGTACATTCTAGCTGTGCACACTTATTGTCAACAGGAATTGCACATTAACACCATTGTCCAACATGAGTGAGCTGGAAGAGTATCAGGTGGCAGGTGAAGTAGTGAGGGCTAATCCAGAACCATGGGCCCAGTCAAGCATACAGTGACAGTGTTGTGTCACACAGAACAAACATCTTGTATACAGTATTAGTATAAAGTTATGCTGGTCAATTCATGGACAAGTCATGCTGTGCATTAGAAATTCCAACATATGCTGCACAAGAAGGATGGTATAATGAGCAACAGTTATAAATATGTGTACAAGAGGATAGAGACAAAATGAAACACAGTTGTTAAACACACACACACACACACACACACACACACACACACACACACACACATACACACACACACACACTCACACACACACACACACACACACACACACACACACACACACACACACACACACACACACACACACACACACACACACACACACACACACACACACACACACACACACACACACACACACACACACACACACACATAGATGCACACATATAAACACACACACACACACATACACACACAAATGCACACATACAAACACACACACACTGCATGCAGACTCACAGACATATACACACATACATATGCACACATACACACACATGCTGGGTGAGGGAGCATTTTCATAAGCTCAAAGGTTCATAGATGTGCCCAAATGTGACCCACATATTTGATTTATATAGGTGGTAATTTACTTACTGCCTTTGTCCATCTGAGTCACAGGAGCCAGACCAAGGGTGAATTTCTGATTACCCATCCACTGATCCAAGTTGCACTTAAAAAGGGATAAGGAGGACCTCTGCTTCACATGGATGGGTAGTCTGTTCCAGAGAATGGGAATCCTCTGTGAAATATATTTGTCTCTCCAACATGTCCTATTTTTGTCACAAGCAAAATTTGTGTCTTTTAATCTAGTAGTTCTGATGCTGTTTGTTTTGTGAATGTGCAAAAGATTCATCAAAACAGGTTCCAGGGATGCCCTGTATGCCAGCCAAAATCACTTCTCAAAAGTCTGTATGATACTGAGTAAAGAGACAGGGCTTTGAGGCAATCAGCATAGGACATTGTGTTTACTACATGTATTCTTTTTGTAAGGAACATTTATGGATGTTCCATTTGCTGCATGTGTCTGATCAGATACATACTGAAGGGGGCATTCTACTCTATGATGGGTCTGATTAGGGCCAAGTACAGTGGTATTATAGCATCTTTGGACCTAGATGCCATGCCTTTGCTTAAAAGTTGATCAGCATAGAAGGATTTTCTTACTACCATGTACACGAAAGCTAGGTTACTATCTACATGAGTTCCCAGATCCCTAACTAGTGAATCAACTTTTAAAGGTCTCCAGACACTGCGAACTTTAATAGATCAAAGTACTGTAAATATAACACGAAGATACAGATAAAAAACTTTACGTTCAAACTAAAAACTTAGTGCTTTCACTCGTTTGAATGGTCGGGCATCATCAGAGTAAAGCAGCCCATCCACTTTGTTACAATTAATAACTTCTGCTTTAGTACACACCCCTCTTAGTAGCCAACCATTATAAAAAGTCCAATTAACAAATTAAAGCAACAAACAACAATTTCCTAAAAATTTGAAGTAAAAATTGTAAAAGAAAATGGAACATAAATAATTAATCACAATAATATTTACAACTGAAACACATTTTAAACACAATAATGTGTGTTAAATAATCAGCTAAATTAAATAAATGTAGATTTATATTTTAAAATACTAGATAGGGAGATGTGATCGTTGATACCTGGAGGTTTGAAAGTATCTAGTCTTAACTGCCAGATGCACTCACTCATCTCCAGCAATGTTTTTGCATCACCTCCCCTGTCATTGAATGGAATTCTGTCTATAACAAAAAACAAGAATCTTTTAAAATTAGAACAACTAACACTGTGTGTAAACAAGGCATTGTTCGTTCTTTTGTTTCTGATATCTCTTAGGTGTTCCAGGATTCTGAGCCTTAACTTTCTTATAGTTTTTCCAACGTAAAAAGTTGGACAGCTTAGACACGTAGCAATATAAACAACCATCCTGGTATTACAATTACAATATCCTGGACACCAAATGCTTCTATAGAAACCTTGAACTCACACATATGGGCCCGTTGTTGATGAACTTACATGTACTACATAAACCACATTTGCTCATTTTTGAGCTTTTGTATGTCTCAGTGTTGGTTTCTGTTTCCATCAGTTCTTTAAGATTTCTACCCCTACTGTAAGTGAAGACTGGGTTGTTCCCTATCATGATTAAAATATCATCGTCAAAAGAACTTTGCCATATATCCTTAATAACTCTAATGATCTGTCCTGCCTGCTCGTTGCATGGTAAAATCATAGCCCGTTTTCTATGTTGTGTATGGGACCCTAAGGCCAGGACACCCTCTTCCTGGGTTGCTGTTGTTAACCCTCCATACAAAACGGGTTTAAAGACTGTAAGTCTTTTGATTTCTATTTCATTTTAATTCTAAACAGAACATCTTGTGGGTAACCCCTCTCAATAAACATTCGAATCAAACCAGTCAACTCAATTTTTAACCATTCGTCCTCACTAACCAACCTAGATAGTCTGACCATTTGGCCTTTAACTAAATTCTTCTTGATATGGTATGGATGACAGCTCTGAAAATGCAGAAAATTGTTTGAATATGTTTTCTTACGGTATATACTAGAATGTAAGTTAACTTCATTTGAACTCTTATATAACAATATATCAAGATAGGGGACTCCGCCACTTCCATGTCTCCTGCATGCTGCCAAATCATGCCAGATCACTCATGCCCTCGGACCTTCTCAGGGGAGCTTCCCTCTAATCTCATCCACCCCTCTGGAACTCCCTTTGGCCAATGAGGGGCAGATCTGCTCTCATGAAGGCTTCAGAGTCCCCCTGCTTTCCCATCAGTTTTGGGGTCTTTGAGATCTTTCAAGGATGCCATCGATTATGGGGTGAAGTTGGATGTTTTCAGCCCAGCAGGAGCTCTCCAGGCCCCTGTACCATCTGCCCAGGTGCTTCCTCAAGGACTTCCTTCATGGGGAGCTCTAACTGATCCCTTTCACCCAGACAGGAGCTCTCCAGGCACTGCCGCTCTCCACCAGTCGCTCCCTTAAGATCTTTCATTGTGGGAGCTCTGCCTGACCCCTCCTCACTCAGCCCTGCCACTGTCTGCTGCTCTACCCCTTCCAGACTTCCTTCCCAGAGGGGGCATGGTCCATACCCCCTCACCCAGGTGGGAGCTGTCCTGTTCCAGTCACTTTCCACCTCTCTTTCCCTTCCAGACTTCCATCGGGACAGACCCCCTCTAGACTTAAACTTCTACACAGGAGAGAGAGCTCTTTTCCAGGGTTGTATATCTCCTGACTACTGCCAAATCATGCAGTGTTACATGTGCTCTTGGAGCCTCTCAAGGGATCCTCCCAGCCTCATGGAACTCTGCTGGGCTGCAAAGCCTTAGGCAGTCCCTCATCCAGACTTCTGTGACACTGGTTCTCCCCTTTGTCTTGCACCTAGGGCTTTTAAATTCACAGGGGAGATAGTCTTGGGTCCCCATCTCTGCGCATTTTGCAGCACACCTCAGTCTGTCTCCCCCATGGTGTCAGGTACTGATGAATGTGCACTGGTTCGAGCCTCCTGGCATGTGGCTGAGTGGTGCCGTTCACAGAGTGGCATCCCCACAGTACCGGGTGAAGGATGGAAGACCAACCTGCTGGTCCAGATGTGAGATGAAATGGCGGCCCTATCTCCACTCCCATGGGGGCCGGGAGAATGGGATTGCAGACCTGGCTTCTTGGGGCGGCCCTCAAGTGTCCCAGTTTAGATCCTGTAACAAAATGGTCACCTTGCTCAAGCCCTGTACCTTAATTACAGGAAACAAGAGTGTGATTTACCCCAACAACCAACTTCTTAAAAACTGACTTTCAAGGAGTCGAGTTTCAGGTGCATTTTCAAGGAGTTGAGTGTCAAGTGCATTTTTCAAGCAATGGACTGTCAAGTGCATATCACTCTCAAGTGTCCCTAATTTTAACTCAAATTTTAGCTCTGTCCCTCTTAATCCCTTCGAAAACTTATGACTTTTGGAGAAAAGGGGGTGAATTGTACTTAATAAATAATAACAATAGCTTATAGACTTATTTCAGAAGCTGTATTTTAATTCACTTCATCTAATTCTGTCAATGTCTCAAGTTAATAATGCTAATATTTTAAAAATGACCCTGACTGTCCCTGATTATTTGTGGATTTGTCCCTCATTCTGTTGAGATTTATCTCTGATAGGTTGAGAGCTATGGTCAAGTGTATTTTTCAAGTAACTGAGTGTCAGGTACCTTTTACAAGAAATTGAGTCTCAGGTATATTTTACAAGGAACTGAATGTCAAGTACATTTTTCAAGGAATTGAATGTCAAGTGCATTTTCAAAGAATTGTGGGCTTCAATGGAAGAGAAGTTTACTGCTGCTCATGCTGTCTGTTTACAATGTGCAACTGTTTAGCAAAAGGTATCACTGCTGTGCTATAAGTCTGAAAAGCATTGTCAAGAGCACACCAGGCAGTACACTTACTTTTGATGTAGAAGGCTGTGGGTTCTACTACCACAGCACATAGATTGATTGCTGATACTGTGTTGTACTCTACGGGGGGGGGGGGGGGTGGAGTGCTGCAGTCCTGAGTATGTCCTCCTTTGCATGACATGCCTAGTAACTGTGGGGGGTGGAGTGCTGCAGTCCTGAGTATGTCCTCCTTTGCATGACATGCCTAGAAACTGTGAACCTGTTGTCAGCTTGCCATCCATTCCGTATTGCAATATTACCAGCTTACCATTTTTTTAAATGTAACTTAGGCAATTTATTCTTCGAGGGAACCAGACACTGAATTTGTAAATGAAACACTGAAATATAACGTTATTTGCTAGCAGCAACATCTTCATTAGTTATAGATATCTCTATGGAATTATTCAGTTGACTTTTACTTCTGCAGAGATTGTGCATGCACATTGACTGATACTGGTAGATAGTAATGACAGAAGTTTGAGTGCATTTTTATTGTTGAAATGTTCTGAATTGGGCAGTTTGGGAGGGGGGGGGGGTGGAGTGCTGCAGTCCTGAGTATGTCCTCCTTTGCATGACATGCCTAGTAACTGTGAACCTGTTGTCAGCTTGCCATCCATTCCATATTGCAATATTACCAGCTTACCATTTTTTTAAATGTAACTTAGGCAATTTATTCTTCAAGAGCACCAGACACTGAATTTGTAGATGAAACACTGAAATATAGCGTTATTTGCTAGCAGCAACCTCTTCATTAGTTATAGATATCTCTATGGAATTATTCAGTTGACTTTTACTTCTGCAGAGATTGTGCATGCATATTGACTGATACTGGTGGATAGTAATGACAAACGTTTGAGTGCATTTTTATTGTTGAAATGTTCTGAATTGGGCAGTTTTGTCATTATTGGTTCATACATTTTGTTTCATTGCTTACTGGAAGAATGTTCAAAACTACAAATTTAAAGCACACTCTAACAAGTGGTGCTGTGTTATACTAGAAATAAAATGTAATACAATCAGGAAGGTGACTCAAAACACACATGCATGTATGAACAGTCCTAAAAATGTGTGCAAGGGGCCTATGATTTGAAAACAGCCCAAAGGTAAACTTCATCTGCCACTGGCCACATGCATTTTCTTTGAATATGGTTTTCAGTGCAGTTTCAATGAATGTGAGTTTCAAGGGCAGAGTGGTTTTAATACAAAGTCTGTTTTCATTGTGAGACTGTATTGCTTTGTTTAGCAAATTTCTATCAATGTTTGTGCTATAAAATTTGAAATAAAAGTTTTAAATGAAATCCAAATAATTACTGTAGAAGTAAAGCAGAAACTAGTATGCACACTGAGAGGTTTGAACAGTGTTTATGGTAACTGGGGAGAAATAGCAAAGTAATGGGACACTGAAGTGGCTGGGTGGGTAATCAATTACCCTGCCTACAGCCCCATTTGACCATGATATGGCTCTGGGGATGACTGTTGCAGTCCTCCACTGGAAGTGGCAGTGGTGGGTCTCATGGTGATGGGTACACTGTGTTAGGTATAATCCTCTTCCATTTGTCAGGGACATGCTATTACATGATCTCAAACCAGGGTCACTCCTCTGACTTGTTGAAATGGGATCTTGGGTCTCCACTCACAAGGATAGTACATGTCTGTAGTACTGTGACCTGGATAGAGTTTCCTGGTAAGGTGTTCTGCTAATGGATGCTCAGATGTATTGCTGACTATGACAAAGGGCAGACTGACATACATTTCCAGACACAAGTGTGAACTGTGTACTCAGCAATATTGTCACGTCTTTGTAGCCACCCCAGGTTCATACCCCAGAACAAACTCAGACAACACTGACAGTGTTGGCTGTGCAGGTGGCACTGGCATTCATCCACATGGAAGTGTTGATAAATGCAGAGACCTCTTGAAAACAATAACAATAATATTTCTGGACTTAGCATGCTCCCAGAGGTGCTGAAAGGTGGATGACAGTGTATTTTCATTACAGAATGTCATATCTGCTGATTGATCTAGGGTGCCACTGGCATGTCAGAAACCATAAGGCTTGGTGCTGTGCAGTGGTAGGTAATCTCACATCAGCTGCAGTGTGTTCTTCTTTTGCCCTAGGCAAAAGAGGAGAAATTATGATGATTAGAACAAGGATGATCCAACCTCCAGAGATGGAGAGTAGTCAAACTCAACTGCCCCAGATATGTTTGTGGTTGAGATCACGCCATTACCTGTACTGTGAGTAGATATCCACCCACGATGGAGACACTCACTAGCATTATTTCATCTGACTATGACTCAGATACTTCTGTCTCATCAAAAGCACTCCATATAATTGGATGTTCATAATATGGAACATGTTTACTGTCAGTAGAAATGATGGAATATTCGTCTGATCACTTCTGCTAGTGTTACTTTGTGGTAGGACACAAAATAGAAGTGGGAATTTGTCTTTTCACTGTATTTCACAATCTCAGCATTTGTATATATAATTAGCAGGGGGTGGGGAGCACAACACCCCCATTGAAACCCATTCAAAACATACTTTTCTTTCTTTGAGTATTGATTCTTTTGGATCAGTGTTTTGTTGTTCAATATTTTGTGTTTTATATTTCAAAACACATCTGTCTCATCATCATTATCATCACTTTTCCTTGCACCGGTACCAGTACCAGCCTGTTGCTGTACCCCTCCCACTTTAGTCATCATATATATACTTGTTGTTGTTGTTTCTTTCAGCTTTTCCCTGTTAGGAGTCGCCACAGCGGAACTCCAATCTGCTAATGATTGGTATTTGATTTTTACGTGCCGAGTTACCAGCTCTGACGCACAACCTTCAACGAAGGTACGCCCATTCACGCATGTCTCTACACGCAGAAGATGCTCTAGCTGAGAATCGAACCTGAGGCGACAATGCTACTGCAGCACCACCACCGTGGGTTCATCAGATATATATATATATATATATATATATATATATATATATATATATATATATATATATATATATATGTGTTGGAATGAACATAAGCACCTGTGTAGTAAAGTGTCCTTGTGGCACGCACACTAAGAGTACCCATGTATGCTATGGTCAGACTACATTTTATATTTGGATTGCTCTTGTGCTGAAATCTGTTCTAAGTGTTACAAACCTTTTGTATCATCCACTGAGGTGTATTGGGGTAGGTATATACTTCCTGATGACAGTGTACACTCCTTCATTGATGATACCAGTACTTTTGTCTAGTTTCAAGGGTACCAAATGTCTCTATCTTTGTTAACTTTTTGTTTCCATTAACCCCCCCCCCGGCAATTCTATCAGCTGGTACAAAAAATACCTTTAGCTTGACATGATGTAGCATGTCAACAGCATGCTTATGTCACTGCTATGATGTGTGTGTGTGTGTGTGTGTGTGTGTGTGTGTGTGTGTGTGTGTGTGTGTGTGTGTGTGTGTGTGTGTGTGTGTGTGTGTGTGTGTGTGTGTGTGTGTGTGTGTGTGTGTGTGTGTGTGTGTGTGTGTGTGTGTGTGTGTGTATTTTTTTCCTAAATTAGGTCACGCTGTGTGAATATCTATAAATTGTGCATGTGTGAATTGTAGTGCAGCTCATTGTTCATGGTCAGCTCTGACTGCTCATGGCTGTGAGCTCATGTAGACTTATGAGAGTACTTGCTAATACATGGCTTCATGCTGTACTACCCTGTGATTCAGAAATGATGATGAAAGGGTGATTCTCAGGCTAAATTTGTGTTCCTTTTTAAAGTGCCTGGACTGGTAGCTTCTGCTAGTGCACACCAGAAAATACTTGCATGATGCATGGAGAGTGAGACTGTGCCCTGTCGCCTTAATGACAAATTCAGGGAGTGGTTACTAGGCCTCTATGATGGTTCATTCAGAAAAGTCATTAGCTGGTATGACCTGTTTGTGGTATTGATGTCATCCATGGGAATTACCAGATCAGTGGAACAGTGCAGGCATCAATATCTGCAACAGTACAATCTTGATGATCTCCATGCTTGGGAAACAGTAGCTAGGGAACAATGTTCTGAATGATACTGCCTATGGATTGCATTGTATTGTTTTTCTTCTTTTATGTTTATAAACACTATTCTTTCTACTTGCACATCTTGTTTAAGGTCATTGTAGCAACTATATGCACTGCTGTGTTGTACTTCATTGTCAGATGGAGGTGGTAGTGGTGGGATTTAATGTTTTAAACCCACCACGTTAATGTTGTATGTCTGTAGATATCTGTTATGGGGTATGATTATGCTGCACCATATCAGAGTACCCACACACTACCTGTTGTGCCTAACACATATCAACCCCATATTTTGATTTGTAGTGTTAGTGGTGCAATAGGTGTCTCACTCACCTTTGGTACTGGAAAGTGAAAAGGCTGTGGGTTCTATTCCCACTCCAGGTGACTGGATTGCTGACATGGGAGTACAGCATTAGGAGGGGTGCTGCACTCCTAAATGGGTTGTTCTTCAAATGAGACAGTAAACTAGGATCCCCTCTTCTTGAATTGGAGGGTAGCACTGGTGAATATAAAGGATCCCATGGCACCTATCAAAAACAGTAGGAGAAATGTCAGTTTGAGTCTCCTGTGAAAGTAGGACTAATGTGGGGCATAGGTATAGGATTGTTGCTATCTGTTCTGGTCTGGCACCTTACCTTACACCTATAGCAGTTCTCTGATGTGCCCTTTCCTCTTTCATCATAAGCAGAATTAGGTAAGAATCCTTTCTACTACTTTAGGAAGAAGGAGAGGCTAGTGAATAGCCAGGGTTAGTTCTATTCACAAATACTAATCTGTGTTTTAAATATATTCAGTTCATATCGGCAGGATAGAATCACTTAGGGCAAACTTCCTAATGTGGGTCATCACTGCAGATTTGCTCAGGAGATATCGCAACCATAGCCTGTCCCTGCTGAGGTTTTTGCTGAACAGCATACTTATTTATTTATTTATTCATTTGTTAGTTTGTTTATTTATTTACTATTTGCTGATTGGGTGGGTAGACCCTTTTTAGCCATGGCCCTGGCTCTCAAAGCAGAACAAATATACAATTATTTCAGTGATAATGATTGAACAATACAAAACAAATCAACAAATAGACTGAATTGATTGTAGATTCAGTTAGGCAGAAATATCATGCAAAACCTATAAGTACAGTTAGGCATAAATGTTAAAGAATTAAATAATTATATCTTGAACAATAGTAGAATTTATGGTGCCCAATTTCACTGCTGTCTGTTAAGAAAGACAGCAATTCATTCATGTGATTTTTTATTCTTTTTTGGGTTGTGTTCCAATTCTTTTAAGGTGGATCCTGCCTTTATTTCAGCAGGTAGGTGGTTTGTTGAGGCAGGACCTAGTCATGAAAATGCTTTTTCTCCTATTAAACTTTTGAAGGGCAGTCTGGCAAGTGTAATACACCTCTCCTGACTACTTTTTTAATAGTGTAAGTTCCTTGAATGTTAGTTTGCTTCTTTGTGATGGGAAATAATAATTTCAGGATTTTGAAGAGGTGACAGTTCAAGCTCTTCCAGTAATTGGTAATTGGTGGAGATCTTTAATGATGTTTCAATGCTGTGTTTGAAGATTTGCTAGGAGTGCAAATCTAAAAATGTTGTTTTCTGTAATCTGAATCGTGTGTATTGCAGAAGTATAGAGATAGCATAGGATACCCATACACAAGTTTGGGTAGCAGTACATTTCTAGTGTGAGCAGTCCTGGCTGCTGGGGAAAGGAAATGAGAAATCTTATAACAGAGTCTGAGATGCGAGACTTAGTATAAAGATTATGTGACTGGGTGAAGCATGCCAGAGGGGTATTTTGGCCCCTTGCTGTAAGGTAGCCTAGCACCATTACCTGACATAGCTCAGACACAGCTGGAGCAGACGATGTACGGTTTGGTGGAGTTCTCATCTGTTACTGAATTGGTGGTAACACAGGCAGATGTAAAATACCCCATATAGCTTACCAAAAAAGACAAGGGGAATATCTCGAGTGTAGTGTTTACATTTCCCCAAGTAAATATGAATATCATCTGTGGTATCCATTGAAAACACAATGCTGGCACAGTAGGATTAACCAGGCCAACAAAGTATAAACAAACAAATAAATAAAAAACACAAATCAATCAATCACTCAGTAAACATAAATATTTAATTATTTATGCTATTGACTTAGGACCCTTAAAGTATGTTTTAATAACTGTACAGATTATTATGCCTTCAAAGTGTAGGAACGTTTCAGTGTTACCTAATTTTTTGCTTAAGCTCCTGGCATAACAATGCAGTCATAGCTAGGGCTGTAGAGATAGCTAAACATTATGGCTAAATATCTGCAGCTTATTAACTTCTTTGGAATTTGTCCGGTTTGTAAGAAAACCATTGTGTTGTTTTTTTGTAGTCTAGGGCAAAATACAGTTGGGTGCTCACAGTACTCAAAAAAACGATTTCATAAGTAAGACATTAAACGCATAGATATATAAACACACATACGGGCGCACACATGCACATTCACACACACACACATACACACACACACACACACACACACACACACACACACAAACTTTAAAATTTTTAGTACTGATCACACATATTCCTTGAACGGTGTAGAAATACATTAGAAGGGAGTGTTTATTGTGAGGAGAAGCCAAAGATTAGCTGATATGCAATTGTTATTAACTAAATTACTTTAATTTGCATTGTCTAATCAGCTTTGCTATGATATATGTTTTTAATTCTGGAACATTATTGGCTACAAGTCTACACAAAGTAAAGTCTGAATGGCTGTTTTTTGGATAGTAACTTTGCAACATGATTGGTTATATTGTTTTCCCTTGTATTTATGATTGGTAGGAAATTCATTGTAAGGAACCTATACAATTGGTTATAATACTACAATAAGTGGAATCTGAATGGCTGTATTACTATGTTCTAAGCCACTGAATGGTTAACAAATGTATAGTGTGATTGGTTACAATGTTACATTAAGCCTCCTATCATTGATGACAATGTTTTATTGTAAGTTTTCTATGATTGGTCTTAATTTTACATCTAGTAAAATTTGAATGGTCCTCAGATGGATAGTAAATGTGTAATATAATTGGTTATAGTGCTTTGTTATGCCTCCTATGATTGGTGACACTTTCGTATTTAAATGTTTCACTAAAGTGTAATATTAAATTGGTCTGATGAAGCAACTGTTTATGTTGTGAAAGCCCTCACCAACTTTTATTATTTTTAGATTCTATTTTATTAAATCTTTTTTAGCCCTGGAATGTACGTTGGTCTCACTCTTTGTATTTTTTGTTACCATTGAACTGTTGAGTGGACCATTTACCTTTGGAGTCATATTTGTTTTGGTTTTATATTATAATATAGTACAACCCTTGTTTGGGAACCAAACTGGTCTGCACCAAAAATGCACCCCAGAGCATGACATAATTGGCACAGTATACAGAACAGCAGGAAAAAAGGGAATGTAAAGAATTGTCATAGCATTATAGCAGGGATAGTGCATTCAAATCAATTCAACTTTATTGAATTATGTACTAGAGTCAGCATCACAAAGTACAATGAATTTCTTATTCTGCAAGCCCTCCAGAAACATATAAAAACAAAGACAATTAACAAGAAGAAGTAATCTACAAAATAAGACAATAATATAAATACCAATATTAGTAAATATATATAACTGTGCAAAAGTCTGCATTTGTGCAAAAAAGCTTGATTCCTTCCAAATGTGAACCAACCTACAATACTGGAGGGAGAGGTAGTATATGAGTTTTATTTAACGGTCTAATAGCTTGATGTATAAAAATGTCTTTAAGCTTGGTTGTTCTGGCCTCCATGCTATTGTAATGGCTCCCTGATGGTAGCAGCATAAACAATTTGCGTTATGGGTGGGTAGTGTCCATGATAATGTTTTGGGTCCTCCTAAAAACTCTTTTGGTGTAGATGTCCTTCCAGTAGGATGAAAGAAGGATAAACTAATACAAAGCAGGCGAGAATACTGAAGAATGTCTTCACGTTTATATAGATGTATACATGTCCTGTGAACAACCATTACCTCAGTTGAAATGTATTTGTTTATTTGTTACCCAGTAGATATGCAGGCTAAGGACCCTTTTCAGCCACTAGTTAGCTCAGAATGCAAAGACAGCACAAGCAGCTTTTAAGAGAATTTGTTGCATAAGAAACAAGTTAAAAACATCATATATAATGTATTAAATAATAAGTATAATCTTATACAATTCAATTTTCTACATAATTTAGACTTAATTATTGTGTTAGAACATATTTCAAGTGAATGGATAGCAGCCATTACAGGACAGGAGTATAGACTCCTTAGAGATCACCCCATCCTTTTTGAGGAGGAAAGAGAAAATCTGAAAGTTTTAATTAGTAAACCAGTAGTCATTCAGCCAAACAGATGCACTCTATCCTTTCCTTCTTTCCTCCCTCCCTTCCTTTCTTCCTCCCAGAAGATCACAAGAGGTTATGCGTATTTTATTAATATCTAGAAAAATATGATACAGTGTTTTCCAAATACTGATGCAAAACTTTGCAGCCCATGGGTCCCCCCCCCCCCACCGCCATGCTGTCTTCCTCCAATGAAAGTATGAGGTCAGTCTCTGTTCTGAATAGTGATGCCAAAGTCCTGGTTAAATTAATAAGACTCAGCCTACTGCAGGCAAGGTTCATGTTATCTAGAAGGCCATCAGCTCTGCATTGTTTTTTCCTCAGTTTTGAAGACATGCACTTTTCTATAGTAAAAGGAATACGTTTATTACAAACTGCACACACGCATGTCTTATCAATACCAGTTTCCAAGCATTTTAATTTTTAAAAGTTCTGTCAAAAGACTTTATTCAGAAACACCCTACCATAAATTTTCCAGATGCCTCATAGCCATACCTACCTCCATATTTATAATCTTTCCATGAAGTTTAAGGCACTTAATAAGTTCTGACACATATAAACTCCTCCCCTCATATGACAATGAAAAATCCCTTATTATCTGTTTGGAGAGAAAGAGAAGATTATATTTTTAAAGCCACCCAATCTGTCAACTCTCTTTTCTTGTTTTGGCTATTTATTCCCATTGGAATACATTCCTCATTTCACATTTGTTCTTTCCACCCTCAAGATCCCATTTATTCTACTAGTACCACTTCCTGCGTAGCCTTCTCTCCCTTCCCTTTATTTTTTAACTCCCAGGTTTTCCACTACTGCGTTTAGACCCTTAAATCTTCTCAAATCTAGACACAGCTTTTTCACACAACTTCTAAATCATTAATTTTAAATCCCCCTCTTCCAAATTTTAGCTATATCTCACTTTATACCCCTGTAATCAGTTGCAGTACCACTCTGAACTCTCTCTTTCAGCTATATTCCATCTCTCCTGCACCCACATAGAAAGAACTCATCTAGGTTTCTTTTTTACACAAATCTTTGACCACAGCACGCCCTCCCATATACTGTTTAACTCAGGACAAACACCACTGCTTTAGATCTCCATACTCCAACTGTACCATTTAAATCCCATATTTATATACCCTCATCCTTCAGAATATATTCAGTATTGTAGTGTACCTAGTATAATCCAGCATGTGCCATACTCACAACACTTTTACTCTTCCGTAAACTTTCCTTACCAAATCTCACTCTTCCCCCAAGAAAAAAAACTGTTACATGTCTTCCTCATTTCTGTTACTCTCCTATACTGTGAACTCACTCCTAAATTCCTATCTAAGTACATCACACATGGTGATATCAGAGCTCTCAGTACCTCGATCATTTCCCTTAAAGATTCTGTGGGACAATCTCTGTAATATAACTACTTTCTTCCTTACTCTCCTGCCTAATCTTTATAACCCTTATCACATCCACAGTCTGATAAACTTACAATATGAAGGACATCTCTGTTCGACTTGCTCATGGCAACCCTACATGTCACTTTACCCCTCACTGGTTTCACCAATGATGTCTTAGGTAGAAAATGTATCCATGATAATTGCTACTGCATATATGAGACTTTAATAACTTACGTATATTTATGATACACACACATAAATAATTGCAATTCCTGATAAATGGCCAGACTTCATTAGATAGTAATGTTAGGCAATGCTCAAGCAGATGTGAAATACTTTTGTACACAGCTTAGGGTGAACCTTCAGAAAATGAAGGAAGCAAATTCTAACTTCCTGCATGGTGAAGTATGCAGGAAGTTTAGGTAGCATATGGGTTAAGTTAAAGCTATCATTTACTATGAAGTAGCATTCTATAGCTATGTCAAGAATCTAGATGGCAACACCCAGATCTGCTCTGAGTTACAGCACAAAGACACGTAAATTACAGAACCAACTGATATTGCCAACATCCTGGCAGATAGGTTCAGTGCTAAATTTACCCCCCTCTCACCCCCTAAAGGGCCCATATCTAAACAGGTTCATAGGTTCATACTAGGCTATCTGCCCTAGGGCATTTGTAAGCCTAGCCAGAGTGTGTTTGGCTTTCGCCACCCATTTTAAATGTTTTACTATGCCCTTTTTTGAGGTTAGTTTACTGTGCCTCTGTTTAGCAGTGACACAGAAATGATACTCGGGGTAAACCTACGATCTCCCATCCACTCGTCAAGATTTCTTTTGAAGAGAGTCAGTGAGGGACTCTGCCTAACTTGGACTGGGATTCTATTCCAGAGTGAAGGGAGCCTCTGGGTTATGAATCTGTCCCTCCAGCATATCCTATTTATTTCAGTGCTGAGGTTCAAGTCCCTTGAGCGCGTAGCTTGATGGGATTTGGATTTTCTGAGGTGCAGCATGCCCATTAATTCCGGGTTGGACATGGCTTTATACGTCAGGCACAGATCGCCTCTAAGCAGGCGGTATGCATCTGTTTGAGCCCTTTGATCCTCTTGGTGAGGTACTTTTGGGGTCTTTCCAGTTGCTGCAGGTGTTGGGTAAGGTACATCTCGAAAGGGGCATTGTATTCAATTATGGGCCAGATGAGGGATGAGTAAAGAGGCACAATGACCTCCCTTGATCTAGATGTGAATCCCTTCATGATTAGGTGGGCTATATAGAAGGTTTTTCTAACCACTTTGGCCACGTGGTTACCAAATGAGAGATTGTTATCAACTTAGGTCCCCAGGTCCCTAATTACTTCTTCCGTATTTAATGGATTACCACCTATGTGGTAATTTGTGGGCACTTTGTTTTTGCCAAAGGGGATAACTATACACGTTTTGGCATTTAGCTTGAGGCCATGGCTCTGGCACCAGTTATCTGTTTCTATGAGACCCTTTTGGAGGATGCTTGTGTCAGCTGGAGAGTCGATTATGGCGCCCAGTTTGCAGTCATCTGCGAACTTGGTCAGCCACTGTCCTCCCGTGTTGGGCTGTACCTCTGAGAAATATATGCCGAACAAGAGAGGTCCCAGGACTGAGCCTTGTGGGATGCCACTTGTAACTGGTTTGGAGTCTGACATGGCTCCAGCAATTCTGACCATGTGGGTTCTGTCCTTGAGCCAGTTTGCAACCCATCTAGTGACATAGGGGTTTATATTTAAGCTGGATAACTTATCTATGATGCCCAAGTGGGGTATTGTATCAAAGGCTTTTGCGAGGTCCAGGTAGGCTGTGTGGACCACCTTCCCCTCATCAATGGCCTTGGTGACTGTTTCAAAGAAATCAACCAGGTTTAAGAGGCAGGATCTGCCCTTAACAAAGCCGAACTGGGTAGGATCCAGTGTCTGTAGGTCCCCAATATCTTTATTTATGAGTTCCATGATGATCCTCTCCATAGCTTTGCAGACCAAGCTAGTCAGGCTTATGGGGTGATAGTTTACAGGATCCGTTGAGGCACCACCTTTGTGGAGAGGGACCACTGCTGCTGTACGCCATTCTTTGGGTACATATCCTGTAGTAAGGCTGAGACTGAACAGTAGCTTTATGTTGGGGTTCAGCTCTTCTTGGAGTTCATGTAGGATGCAGCCCGGGACACCGTCTGGTCCCATTGATGCTGTGTTTTTTGCTTTGGTAGAGGGCAGCTCTCACCTGAGCATCTGAGATGTCAGGGGGGCAGCACTCTGCTGGGATAGATAATTGCTCTTTTGGGGGGAGGGGGAGGAGAAGTTTGCGCTGAACCTGTCAGCCAGGATGTTGGCAATGTCTGTGGGTTCAGTGTATTTTTTGGCATTTTGGACTAACTCTGAGCATATCTGGGAGTTTCCACCCAGGTTCCTAACATAACTAAAGAAAGCCTTGTGATTATCTTTAGTGTCGTGAGTAATTTTTCTCTCGAAGCTGGCCTTAGATGATTTTATGAGTGCCCATAGTTTTTTGCTAATACTGATCAGGGATGCCTTCCCTTTTAGGGATTTTGCTCTATCATGCATTAGCTTCCTCCTTCTATTGTATAGTTTGTTTATGGCTGGGGTCCACCAGACAGGACACCTGCCTTTGGGGGATTGGGTCTTGGTTTTATTTGGGATTGCATGATCCATGCATTCCTGAAGGTGTTCATAGCATGCATTTATAAAGGATTCTGCAGTCTGGGCCATATTTTCCACAGGCCCGGGGGCTTTGAAGGATTCCACCTCGATTTTGAGGAGTGTGAAGTTTGCTTTAGAGAAGTTTTTCACTGTGGTTTTCTGGACAGGGAGTGGGGTTGGGATGTGGATATCCAGTGAGATTAATTTATGGTCTGATCTTACCAGTGAGGGATACACTTCTGGTCTGGAGCATAGAGTCCTCATGTTGGTGATGATCAGGTCCAGTATGTTTTCCCCTCTTGTGGGAGTGGTGACAAGTTGTTCCATAGCATTTGAGTTTATAAATTCTAGGAACATTTGGGCTAGGGTGTTGGAGCTAGAGTAATGCTCCCAGTCTATGTTTGGGTAGTTGAAGTCGCCCAATATAATGGTGTTTGGGGAGACCTTTATATTTTCCAGTGTTCTCAGGAAGGTCGAGTGGGGTTCCTGGGTTTGGGAGGGTGGTCTGTAGCAGGCTATAAACTGGAAGGCAGTTTTACCCACTGTTAGTTGCACTTGGATAGTTTCCGATGCTTCGTGCTGTGCCACCAACCTGGAGGTGTGGGTATCTTTGATGAATATCGATACTCCCCCACCTTTTGTGGTTTGGTCCAAGTTTTGGGGCTGAAAAGTATGGTATGAGGTATAACCTGGTAGTGCTGGGGTGCTCTTGGGAGCCTTGAACCAGGTTTATGTCACTACACAAATATTGATGTTCTCCATGCTGAGGAGAGTTTCGAGTGTGTGCATCTTGAGGTTTAGACTTCTGGCGTTGTGTAGCATTACCCTTAGTTTCCTTTCCCTTGTGATACCTATGGAGGTGGGTTTGTCTTTTGAGCTTTGCCTAAAAAAGGTGCTATGGGGGTGGCAAGAGCCTTTGCCAATATCCGAAAGCCCAGGGGTGACAGGTGCAAGCCGTCCCTAGCGAAGCAACGTGGCTTGTCGAGCATGTCATCCCAGGCTGACAGGCATTGGATCCCCTTTGAATGACATCAATACTTAAGCCAATTGTTGAAATTGATCATCTTGTCTTCATATTGTGGCATCATTCTTGGTGAGGGTAGGATGCTACTCAAGGTCAGGGTCATACCGGCCTGGGCTACATGCTCAGAGAGCTCCTCTATGTCTCTTTTCATGTAGTCCAGGGAGGTACGTCTCAGGTCATTCACACCAGCATGGACAATGACTGAGTCATATTTGTACATGCCTTGGAGTGACCTGAGTGCTTGTGTTATGTGGCGGATCCTAGCGCCCGACAGGCAGCTCACTGTGACCTTCTCCTTGTTCAGCCTGGTGAGCGGGACGTCAGTGTGCCTGATGATAGAATCACCTATTACAGGTGTATCAGGTGAGAAGGTCACAGTAAGCTGCCTGTCGGCACTAGAATCCGCCACTCAGTATGGAGAACCTCCTGAGGCACACCAGCACTATCAGGTTTCTGGGCAGATAGCCTAGTATGAACCTATGAACCTATGAACCTATGAAGGTGTGTTGTTTAGCCTTAAGGGCTGTGACTGTTCGGCACACTGGCTTTGTGAACTATGTGTTGCACTTGTTTTGTTTTGGGGTAGTGGTTGCTTGGATGTCTGCTTTGGAGGTCTCTGCTGCTTAGGCAGATTTTTATTTAGAGTCTCTGAGTATGTTTTTGTGTGTTTATGTGTTTGGTTCGCTGTTGCTATAGGTCTATGTGAGACTGGAATTGTAGTGTGTATGTGGTTAACTTCTCCTCCTGACTAGTTACACCAGTACTGAGTTGAGAGAGCTTAGCCTCCAGTTTGGCTATATGGTTGCATCTCTCACATATGTTGGAACTTGTTGGAAGGAATAGAGGATTGTCTGTGTACATGAGGCAGTTGTAACATTGCCTCAAGATTCCCAGATTCACCAGCTGGACTGGAGAGGAGATTGACAACTGACCTTTGGACATGCTAGAATAGTATAGAGAACTCCTCTATAATTAAAAAAAGGGCCAATGGGGAACAAGGTACTCAAGGGGAGTTTGTGAGGATGTAGTGCTTTCAGTTTTTTAGTGCTGACTTACATAATTGCTTTAGTGAGCAAGTGCCAGGCTTTAGATTAGGAATATGGTGTTTATTTGGAAGAATGCAGAGTCCCTTTTATCACAACTACGCAGGTAAAAGCTGCACTCTCTAAAGCCAAAAACATAGCATCCATGAGACCGGACAATATCCCAGGCTGCATTTTACATGAACTTCAGAATGAACTGGCTCCCCACTTAAGCACCATGTTCAATAATAGCCTTGCATCAGGCTTTGTGCCCACTGAATGGTGCACAGCAACAATTATCCCACACCACAAAGGGGGAGCCACCACTGATACCGGGAACTATCGACCTATTAGCCTGACGAGTCTGGTCTGCATGGCCATGGAACGTATCATCATAGAACTCATAAACAAAGACATTGGTAACCTCCAAACTCTTTATTCCACCCAGTTCGGGTTTGTGAAAGGCAGATCATGCCTCCTGAACCTGATCGACTTCTTTGAGGCAGTCACCAAAGCCATGGATGAGGGTAAGGTGGTTCACACAGCCTATCTTGACCTCGCCAAGGCTTTCGACACCATCTCCCATTCTGGAATTATAGATAAACTCACTAAACTAGGTATAAATCCCTAAGTCACAAGATGGATTGATAACTGGCTCACTGACAGAACCCACACTGTAAAAGTTGCAGACTCCAAATCTGACCTCAAAGCAGTGACAAGTGGAGTACCACAGGGTTCCATCCTGGGACCTCTCCTGTTTGGTATCTACTTCTCTGAAGTGCAGACTAACACAGAAGACCTCTGGCTAATGAAGTTCGCAGATGACTACAAACTAGGAGCCATAGTCAAGTCCCCAAATGATGTGGACATCCTACAGAAGGGCCTCACTGAGACAGATGCCTGGTGTCAGAGCCATGGCCTCAAGCTCAATGCCAAAATGTGGAGTGTCATCCCCTTTGTTAAAAACTCTGTGTCCATGAACTACCACATAGGCAGCAATCTACTTAACACCGAATGCGTGATAAGAGACTTTGGGACCCAGGTGGACAGTAGTCTCTCCTTTGATAGTCACATCGCCACAGTAGTCAGGAAGTCCTTCTACATGGCACACCTCATCATAAAAGGGTTCTCATCCAGGAAAAAAGAGGTCATTGTTCCCCTCTACTCGACACTCATTAGACCCATTATAGAGTACAGCGCCCCTTTTGGAATGTACCTCACAAGACATCTGCAGCAGCTGGAAAGGCCACAGAAGTACCTCACAAAGAGGATTACTGGCCTCAAACAAATGCCCTACACTGACCACCTCAAAAAACTCCAGCTTTACTCCGTAGCATATTGCCTACTCCGAGGTGATCTCTGCCTAACATATAAAGCTATGTCAAACCCAGAGCTGTTGGACATGCTACACCTAAAGAAATCCCAATCCCTCCAAGCTACATGCTCTAGGGACCTAAACTTTGTCACCACAATAAACAGGACATGCTGGAGGGATAGATTCCTGTCCCAGAGACTTTCTGTACTCTGGAACAAGCTACCCATCTATATCAAGCAATTTTCTTCATTAGCACTCATCAAGAAAAATCTTGATGAGTGGATGGGAAATAAGAAATATGCCCCGGGGATCACTTATGTGTCTCTGCTCATCAGTGGCACAGGAAAATAACTTTCTTGGGTGGTGTAAGCCGTTGAACCTTGCTGGCTAGGCTTACATAGGCCATTGAGCCAATAGCCTAGTACCTACCTATGAACCTATGAACCTATAAGTAGGAACAAACTAGATGATCAGATTTCCTCTATTGCTACATCTATTCACTCAGACTCCTTTACATCTGCATTCCCCCATGAAAGTGAAATACTTAAAAAAGTAATTTTGAAATTCAGGTTGCCGATCACAATGCCTGAATTTACAAATATTTTAGTTCTGATCTAAAGGGAAGATAGCAAGCATATTGTGCATGAGGAACAAAATAGTTTCCTAGAGAGAAGCAAACTATTCCACTAACACAGTAAGACCAGTTTGTTAGTATGGAGCTTAAGTTAGCCAAAGTATGACTTCATCAGGGAAAAGGCAACTATGCCTGTAATATTGTAGAGCAATTATACAACAAAATCTTATGGAAGAAAATATCCACTAATGTCATTAAAACATTCTCTGGAGCTAGAGCAACAACATTTCATCACTGGTTGAAAAGGAATAGATGTAGGTAATCCATATGTTGATGATTAGATGCCAGAAAAAGTTCTTACACTATACAGAATTTGTGGATGTGTCCCTATGTGAACATAAATGTGGTCATACCTTCACAGAATGGGCACATCATCAGGATCACATGGAAAACGTGTCTGCAGAATAAAAGCAGTATAGCTGTAAATTCTGGCTATAATTTTACTAAACAATGCATGGCATGTGATCCGTATCTTGATGTCTAGCCACTTGAAGTAAAGAACTTAAGCTGTTAATAGTAGCCACATCTCCATTTCTTCAATTAACCATCTTGAAAATGTATAAATTAATATTACATAGTACAGAGGTTTTGCTGGAGTTACTAACTTTGACAAACAAATAGCTGATGCTTACAACAGTCCGATGACTATTGCATCACATTCATGAGGTAGCCTAGGTGGTCAAGTTGTTTTTTTTTCTTTTTTGACCATTTCAGATATTCAGTACACAAATAAGTTGCTTAATATTAAAACTTGATTTTGAGCTATGCTCTCATAATGATACTAAACTGCAGATCTTTTTGAAGCTGTTTTTGTACAAGTAACTTCCTCTTTCACTTAAAAGATGAACTCACTGTGACCACAGATGTCTCTTTGACTGTAAGGAATTTTGTCAGAAAACAGGAGTTATTGATGCAAAGCTTGACTTGCAACGCAGAGTAAAATTACAGCAAAATCTCAATCCAACATTTCTACATCTTACAGGGAAAAAAGCATAAAGGTATACAATACTTTTAGCATCAATAAAAAAGAGAATGACACATTTGTAGTCATCAAACAAAAATGTAAGAAGTATTGTGAGTTACAGAAAAAAAAACAAATCTGCCATTTATCAGGATTAAAATCAAGCCTCACAGTCTTACATAAGTGATCTAATTTGATGAACTACATAGTTCAGTAGTCAGAGCCACAATAGCCTGTGTTTTTTTATAGAGATATGTTTGACTTCTCAGTGCATGATGCATAGAGTAAAAATGAGTAATAATAATAATAATAACAGCATAACTACTGTATGCTGTAGTTGGAATTCAGAAAATGAGAGCAAAACTGTATGCAGCTAGTGTACTTAAAAGCATGACAAGAATAAATAGTTTCCTTCAACCAAACTTGTAGGTCTTGCAGGCACAACATTATTTTCTTAAAGTTTGTAAAAGACACAAGAATATGTCTTGAATTTACAGGCTGTAGAAGATAACATGACAAAAAAGATGCTTTTTGAACTGTGGAAATGCAAAGAGAAGACCCATTACAAACTGGCATGAAGAAACCTCCTAAAAAAAACTTAGAAAGAGACATTCATTATTAATAGCAAAGGCAATTAATTTAAGTTAGACATAGGAGTAAAATGTTATATTTAACAAAAATCTACATTTGAAGCTTTATTTCCTTATGCTTTGCTGATGTTAAATACCCAGAATATACAAAAGAGTGAAAAGCATTGACCAGTGCTACCTTTTGGTGAGCCATATAAGAAAGAATGTATGAGGTCTTCACCTACCATGTGATCTTACTTATATAGGCCACATGGAGGTATAGGGGTTATCCTCTGGGGATTGCTATCCAGTAGATATTTCTTGATATAGTACTGGTAGTTTATTTGCCTAGAACAGTCCCAATTGCTCTAATGGGAAAAATACAAAAGAACAGGAACTCAAAGAATGGGAAACATACACATGAGTATAAAGCATTTACAACATTTACTGTTGTGAAACAGGACAAACACAGAGCACAGACCAGTTATTTTGAACAAAGTAATCAAAAAGGCATGATCTGTTTTATTAAGAGTTGATGAAATTGAGCCCATACTGCAAAATGATAAAGACATTTCTGCGTTGGCCAGGCTAGACAAGAAAAGCTCAAAGGTTTGCATATTTATTACACCACTTGGAATTTATAGACATTTTAGTTTATCCTTTGGTATTTCTTCAGTGCCAAAAGTGTTCCAAGCAACCATACAACATAGACTGTATTAGGGCTAGGTAGTGTGGTGATCATTATTAGTGACTTATTGGTATAGAGTCAAACAATATGCAGTACAAAGTTAACCAGGAAAAAGTGCCAGACATTTATCAATAAGTTTGAAGTATATGGATTACATTTATTTTTTCCCACACATTTGCTGACCTAGTAAACTCACTGGGCACAGTAGCCCCTATACTGAGCTGATTTGGGAGTACTCTTGGATTACATGATTTGCTTGGAGTTGCACTATAGACAAATGGATGTGGAAGGAATAAAACAATGTACCCTGGGCTACAGGAAGCATCTCACTAACAGCTCAGAGCTTTATTCCTCTGTGCTAAATGCCAGAAAGTATAAAGATAGATGCTGAGATAAATGAAGACCATACTGCACATACATAAGCCAGAGGATAAACAAACTCTAATGAGATATCCAGAAAAGGCACAGTACTTAGAAAATAGTACGCCAAGTATATTAATTATTACAATGCTTTTGGGGAAGCTTATAGAACATTATGCTGAATAACAATGTTCACTGGAGCAAGTCAGGTGTTTGAAATATTAAAGAAGTCTGTGACTGTGACACCATGTTTAAAACATTATGACACTAAACCAGCTGTGGTACAAGGGGACATCACTCATTTCGGAACTAGAGTATTTATTATGCATGAAGACAAACTTGACACATATATATGTAGAGCATCTACTGATACACAGACTAGATATGCTTTTATTGGATAATGTGGTCAACATTGTGAATGGGTGTGAAAATTTTCATGAGTACATGTATAGAAACAAGTATTAATCGAGTAATCATAAACCCTACAAAGTAATTTTCTAAAGGAATTATACAAGGACCTTTCCCAGCTGCAAAGAATGTAATTTAATATACAAAACAATTTCTGACAGCACATTACAAAATAAAGATATTTTTAACTGTGGACATGGAAAAATATGCATCATATTGAAGTTAATAATGACTAAAAATGTCAAAGAGTTTAAGAAATCTTCAAAGGAGGCAGAACTATTGTAATGCCATTATAAAAGGGGAAGCCCAACCATAAACTCTGGTAACTATCATTAGTCTCACTAGCCTGATATGTAAAACTATGGAGCCCATTATCTCAGATTTCATTAAAATGGACATTGAAAATCTCTCAAAGCTGGACTCTCACCAATTTGGATTTATCAAAGTAGGTCCTGCCTCTTTAACCTCATTAATTTCTTTGAAAAAAGTATCTGAAGCAGTGGGTAGTGCTTATGAAGTGCATACAGCAAATCTAGAACTGGCCAAGGCCTTTGACACTATTCCCCATGTAAGTATAAAGATAGACTTATAAATCTGAATATAAATACTTATATTGTGAGACAGATAGCTAACTGGTGTTCTGACAGAATCCATGTGGTCTGAGTAGCAGGTGCCAATTCTGAAAGCAAAACAGTTACTAGTGGTATACCATTGCCTCAGATTTGGGCCTTCTCCTATTTGGCATATTTTTCTTAGACCTTCAGACTATCACCTCTGGCCTGTGGTTAACTAAGTTTGCAGATGACGGGAAATTGGGAGTTGTTATTTGATCTTCATCTGATTCACAATTGCTCCAATATTGCTTAGACCATGTTAATTATTGTTGCAAGGACAATGCTCTCAAATAAAATGTAAAAAAAATGTAGCATAGTTCATTTTGGTAAATAAAACAATTTAACTTACCATATAAGAGATGCACTCCTCCAGTCAGGCACTGTTGTAAGGAATCTGCATACTCTTGTTAATAATTCCTTATCATTTGGCCATCATGTCTCCACAGTAGTTCAGAAAGCCTTTTATCTGTCCTGTCTAATTTCCAAAGGCATCTCCACTAGAACAAAAAAAGTCTGAATTCCCCTTTACTCATATTTTGTCAAACCCATTATGGAATATAATGCACCTTTTGGCATGCATTTATCTAAACATACTGTATCACACAACTTGAAAGACCTCAGAGATTCATAACTAAAAAAAAGTTGGTGGCCTCAAAAATCTTAGTTATCATATGAGAATGGCAGCTATTTCTCTGTGTACAGTCTCTTACAGACTCCTCCACAGAGATATATGTCTAGCCATTCATACCATGAAATATCTAACCATATTTGATCTACTATTCCTTTGCAGAACTAATGGTTCTTCAAAAACTCAGTTAAAGGAAGTATGCCCTCATCAGAAGATAAATAAGACATGTTGCTATGATATATTCATTTCCCAATGTATCCCTCAACTCTGCAGAATAGTACAATTGCTACCTTCAAGAAAAACCTTGATAACTGCATGGGCAGCCTCAAATTCTCTCCCTGTCTATCTTGTCTTGACCTTCTTGAGGCTAAAGGAAATTTTTTGGCTAGGCTTGAAATGGTCTGCAGACATATTGCCAAGTGTTTACATATGAACCTAATATGAGAAAAGTTTGATCATGCTGGAAGTAGATCATCTCACTTAGCTGCATAAGAAATTGTTTAAAAGTGGCTGGAATGCAACTTTTTCATTTTGTAAAAGTTGATAAAAAGTACCTGTGAAGGTAGTCATGTTAGAAGAAAGTGTCATCATTTATACAATGAACATGACAATGGCTGAAACCTAGGAAGATTTTGTGGGCAGCATGGTTGCTGGATTAAATGAGGTTGTTGATGTCTGAGATCATTCAGACTACAGACACTGCATGTACCTCAGCAGCATTCAATGAAATTACCAGACTTTCTGAAAAAATTGGATGCTGAAGACAATAATAAATTAATTTCTATATACAACGATATGAACATTGGCTCTAGGTGATGGTCACTGTTGGTGTGA